>NC_134876.1:82986173-83126173 GCF_041734735.1 Babylonia areolata
TTTTGAATTGGATGGGTCATTTTTCATGTTGGTCAGAAATTAGATGATCATGGCCAGTTCTTCAATCAAAATGTAATGAGCACTGGGTCCTGAAATGCCAGTAGTCTCCTTGACAGTGGAGGTCGTTGTACCCTTGGGAATAAAGAACTGGAATAGAGAGACTTTTGAAAAAATATTTTGGGAGCTTATTTGTTATCTTTGCTGTCACTGGAATTACTGGTAACAGTTCACTGTCTTCTTTATGCTGTTGTGTCTTTATGCTGCAAAATTACTGTTAGTACTGTACTAGAGAATGTATTATCTGTTTATCAGCACAGCTACACATTTGTGAGTAGTGTGTCCTCAGTGGGCCAGCTTTTCTTCTCGTGCTTATATTTCACAGATATAAAAATAATGCTGTAGCAGCATCTAATGTTTCATCTCTTATATCTGCCAGCATTATTAATCCATTTAATGCCGTAATAAATAAAATGTACCTGGGCAAAATCTTGCTTTCTTCAGCAGGTTCACAAAACTGTTTACTGCTCATTCAATTAAACTGAAATGTTGAAATTTTGGGCTTTTTTTCCCACTGTACATTTGGCTGTGATGTGACAGTGTAATTATTTGTTCATGTTGTTAGAATTACATTTTGAATAGATGTAATTTGTTGTTGTTAATTACAGTTTCAGAACATATGCACACTTTTTTGTTCAAATCTGGCTTTATCTTTAACTAAAATAACATTCTGGAGGTGATTATGTCTGAAATTATTACCACAATGCACAAGCAAAATTCCATTAACTTATCATGCCCTGTTCCTGTGTCTTCTAGTGCCACCTATCTGCACCAACAGATATGATACGGCACCAAATGGACGAGTGTATGGGCATTTTATCTGCCCTCGGGAAACGGAACCTGCCAACTACACTTGGTGCTGTGGAGAATCCAGCAGAGAGTTTTGCTGTGATGAGTACTATTATGGGTAAGAAGTTGTTTATCTTCATCCTTTTAAGAGTAATAACGTATTTGGTTTTGTGATGTCAGTCTAATTTAACCCCTAGGCTGCCAGTATGACGAGATGACTCGTCAGCGCAGCTGTGCACGCTTCGCTGTTATAGTGACAAGATAACTCTTCATGGAAATGATCAGACTTTTCTCTGTTTTTTTTAATTTTTTTTTTTAGTTCATTGACAAGAACACTGGTAGCTTTAGCTTGGGGAATCTTTCTAGATTCATTTGATAACTAGAAACTGCATCATGAGGAAGTCCTTTATTTGACCCAGGTGGTTGGGTTACTGTGCGTGTTTTGACTCACTTGTCACACACTCAGCAAAATGGTCATACCAGGTTAAATCTCTGCAATTGATGTGCAGCCAAAATGACTAAAATTGCTTTTTTTAGCTGATGCTCAGAAAGAATTGAAGCGTCAGCTAGAAGGAGAAGACAGTGATGAACTTTTAACGGATGATGTGATGGAAGATCAAGACTGATGGAACTGAGGGTAACTGGACAAAGTTGACTGGATTAGAGAGTGGAAAAGCAGAGGGGTTTGTGACTTTACTGTGTTTGAGATCAGTGTAGAGCCAACAAACAATACTCAGCCTGTTATTGCCGACTTTACTGCTGACAGTGGACTGAAAAAGACCCATGTAACAGAGTGCATTGACTTTTTCTCTCTTTTTGAAGATGATAATCTAAATCAGAAATTTGTTGAGGAAAACAGTGTGTGTGCACAACAGACACTCCAGCAGATACAGGCAAATCCAGGCAGGCAGAAAAAAGAACTCCAGAATATCAGTATACAAATGTGTTAGGAACAAAATGGTTCTTGGGTTTGGCCTTACTGATGGTCACGATGATTTTTTTTCAAGAAAACTGATTTGAATGAAAGAACTGGACAATTACATCAATGTTGTTATCACTTAGATTAGTTACAATAAATATGTATCTTTCTCTTTTTTTTTATATTGTGGTTGTTCCAGTGTGATTTGTGTGTACAGTTTTGATCCATTCAACCAGAAAAATTAATGTTACTGTGCAAATGACCAGATTAACTCTTATTCAACGTTTTTGCCCAATAGCGGCTTGCAGTGTAAAACCCGAATGTGCCCGTTACCGCTAGCTAAACACGTGCTTACTATGGACGCAGCCATTGTTATTTGCATAAACGAGACTCTTGTGAGATTTACAGCTAAACTCGTCTTGCAACTTAAAAATTCACAACTTTGTCAAATTTTGACAAAGTTGTGAATTTTTAGTTGCAAGACGAGTTTGTTGACCGCTGAGAGCTTTACCGTAATCTGAAGGATGATTCTGAAGATGACTTCAAACAGTTTTAATGATTTTTGCATGAGAATCTTGTAGAAATCGATCGATCTGAGTGACCTAGATATGGACTGACTGAGTTTTGCTGACAATGAGAGTGAAGTTGGTACTTGAATGTGAATCGATTGCCAGACCTCTGAAATCATGAATCAAACAATGGACCTCCGAAATCAATAATGTCTGGATCTGGATCTGGTGGTGTACGTCGCAGACGCCACTTCTGGCAATATAGACGTGACGGAACTAGGAGGACGCGTGTACCTATCAGAAAAAATAGTCAAAGAAAGACCTAAAGAAAACTGTCTACCCTGGGTTAAGACCATCAAAACCGCTGGTTCGGCCGGAAGGGTCCACGCCCCACTTCCAGAAGCAAGACCCTTAAAAAAAAATTATAAAAAAAAAAAAAAAATTGTGGTTGCTGGTCACAGGCTTAGATAGTGATCTGGTCTGTGCTGATGAAAATGTGCTGACAGAGCCTGCCGTCACAGTGGCCTCACTCAGTTGGTTCTACTCCATGGCAGTCCTGATGATGAAGGAGCTACTATATTGCTCTGTTCTAGCGTCGGGGACCCAGAATCCATGGGAGTGGTTGATGTCCTGTCTTTCTAGTACATTTGTTGTTTTGAATCCCTCAGAACTGGTGGGCTTAATTCTGCGGCGATTTGTGGGGGCCGGAGTTAGGAGTTTATCCGCTGGGATAGCTGGGAGGACACCCTCAGCAATCTTATAGAAGAGGCTGAGGCGTTGGTGCCTACGTCTTTCCTCCAGGGACGGCAGGTTTAGTTCCTTCAGCATGCCGCTTACACATCCGGAATTCCTGGACTTGTAGTCTCCGGTAATTAAGCTTGCTGCTTGGCGTTGCACTCTCTCCAGCTTCTCGATATCCTGTCTCTGGTGCAGGTCCCACACTTTCGCGCTGTATTCCAGCTTGGATCTGACCAGTGCCATATATGCCAGGTGCCTACAGTCTTTGGGACAGTTCCGGAGGTTCTGGCGTAGGAATCTTAGGGTCAGTCCAACTTTGCGGCTGATATTGGAGATATGTGGGGACCATTTCAAGTCCCTCGCGATTTGTACTCCAAGATAGGGTATCTCTTGTACTTGTTTTAATGTTACTCCTCCCAGGCTATAGAGGTAGGACGAAGTGCTTTCCATAGAGAGCAGATAGCACTTCTGGGCGTTGAAATGCATGCCCCACTTCTTAGCCAATTCTTCTAGGTTTCTGAGATTTCCCGGTACAGCAAGCAGTCATCAGCGAAGAGCCGAACTGTTGATCTCACTGATTCTGGCAGGTCATTGATGTGGCAGAGGAAGAGTAATGGACCGAGCACTGTGCATTGTGGGACGCTGGATTCAACTGCTGCTTCTTCGGATGCCTCGCCGTCCATAACTACCCTCATCTTCCTCCCTCTTGCTGAACCATGTGTAGACTGGGCCTCTGACCCCGTAGTGATCCATTTTATGCAAAAGTTTGCTGTGGGGGACCGTGTCAAAGGCTTTGCTGAAGTCACGGACAATCACATCTGTCTTCCTCCCGGCGTCATTTGACTCATGGAGATCGTTTGTCATGGTAAGGAGTTGTGTCTCACATGAGTGGCCAGCCCTGAAGCCATGGTTTTTGTCTGATAGGATTCCATGCTTCTCTAAGTGTGTTTGGAGGTGTTGGCAAACAATATACTCCGGAAGTTAACAGGCCACTGAGTGAGTCAGTCTTGATTTCACTGATGTTTATTGGTGTTCTGCATGACCTTCCTGATTGTGCTATTTCAGTGGAATATATTACTGATTTGGTTAAGTTTTGCCAAAGTTTTGAAGTTTCAAAGTTGCAAGATGAGTTCGATGACTGTCGAGAGTTGTAGTGCAATCCTCACGAATATTCTGAAGATGATTTCTACATGAGAATTTTGTAAAAGTTGATCATACTGTATGACCTAGACATCCACTGACTGGGTTTCACCATTATTGAGAGTGTAGTCGGTACTTGAGTGTGAATTGCCGAAATCCTGAATCGATCGGTGGACCTCTGAAATCATGAATCGATTGCCGGACCTCCGAAATCGTGAATCGATCGCCAGACCGTCAGAATTGATACTGTCAGTCTTTGATTGCACTGATACTTATTGGTGTTCTGAACGACCTTCCTGATTTTGCTAGTTCAGTGATTATATTTTTTCTCTGCATTGTAGAGAAATTACATGTGAGATTGATTTGTTGTTTGTTTTTGTTTCTTTGCTGTTGTTTTTATCCACACCATCATATGGAAAACACATCATCCCTCAAAATGAAAAGAACATAAAAATGAGCATGTTCCTTGTTGCAATTCAAGTTGAGTAAGAAAAAGAATAAAAAGATGTGTTAGAAGACACTGCAGACTGGACAAACTTATACCAAAGAAAATCATACTATAATTAAAAGATTTTTTTTCAAATTTGACACTTTTATTTTTTTTGTGTAAATACAGAGCAACGTGAGCCTGGAAACAAAAATTATTTTGCAACTTGTGTAGAATGCAGGAAAAAATAGATATGTGCAACAAAAGAAGGTGTTTATATTTTAAATCAATGTTTATTATTACCCACTATCGAAAATTGCACGAGTTATTCCCATTGGCATGGGATTTCATGGGTGATTTGTGCTGGGCAACCTGGGGTAAGAGGGTTAAAAATGTTTGAAATGAACGAGTTGAAATCTTACAAAAAATCTAAACACTGATTTAAAAACAAGTGCATGTGTTAGGAAAAAATTCAAAATTGAAAGACATCATGTGTCTTGTATTCTTAATTCATTTTCCTTTCAGAAAATATATACTTTTATGGGTCTCTCTCCAATAACAAAGTGCAGAGAATTTTTTTTTAAATATGTACCCGTTCTTTTTGTGGAAAAAAATTCACTTTAATCTAGTTTCTCTGGCAAGGGTTAACATGCATGTAATCAGGCATTGGAAACTGAAGAAATAATTTCTTTATGTGTGTGTGTGTGTGTAAGAGACTGAGAGAGTTTATGTATGTGTGCTTGGGAATGTGTGTTATGTAGATGTGACTGCATTTGAAAAAACAACATTGGATTGTCATTAAAGATTTTCATTTGATAAGTAACATTAGGGTAAGATCAGTGCTCTGACAGTCTTTAGTTTAGTGTTGGAAAAAAAAGAAGAAAAAAGTGACTCTCTTGAAACTGATAACCAGCTTGATATTTTTAATTTAGTTTTCATTGTAGTAAATGCATTTTATCCACCAAACTTCTTACGGGGTGAAAGGTTTAAATTATCTGTTCAGTTCTTCAGATATTATATTATATATTTTGAAGTTACATTGTTTAAAAAAAATCTTTTTTACAAAGAAAACAAACCAGCCCAGGCCTCGGTCCTGAACAAGGTCACTATGAAGTTACTCCCACAGTGCAACCAACAAAGGCATTGAAGACCAGTGTCCACCCAAGCCAAGAGCATTGGACAACAAATCGTGCTCTGGTGACCTGGATGCCCACAACTTCTGTAGGAAACCAGTTCTGTCTTCACTGCAAACAAAAATTCAACAGTAATGACAATCATCAGTAGGTCATTTTACTGTTCTGCATGTTTTCTACTTTCACCGGTCACAGAGTGTGAAAATACTTGTTTTGCCTGAGGCAATTATTTTATTTTATTTTATTTTATTTTTTCGGAAGGCCTGACTAAGCACGTTGGGTTACGCTGCTGGTCAGGCATCTGCTTGGGAGATGTGGTGTAGCGTATATGGATTTGACCGAACGCAGTGATGCCTCCTTGAGCTACTGATACTGATACTGCCTGAGGCAAGATATCGCAAAGCACCTACTGTTGCTGAGCAGTATTCGTAGCATCCATACTTAGTAATTGCCTAACATATTATGAGAATCTTACAAAAAGTGAAAGGCACAGAACTTCCAGTACTTCCGGCTAAATTCATTTACATATATGTTGTTTTTCAGATGGAGCAGTGAGAGGAAAATTTTGGCTGTTGCCTATATAAAACAAAATCAAAATTGTTTAAGATTATGACTGTTAATTTCTGATGTGGAGCTGTACTTCCGGCTTTTGTGCAGGAGATGCGGTGCTATGAGAGGCTCGAACAAGCTCACATATTAAAATAAGTGACATTTGTAGTGTGCACTCCTCAGGTCAACTTTGACTTGAGTGATGAAGATGACAATTATGATAAAAACTTCTCGGTTTTGTAGAAAGCGTCTAATCAGCTGGTTATAATTTTGCCAAAAAAACTTGATTCATCCTGAGTAATCATGCATTTTATATGGCAATGCCAGATAATGGATTACAGGTAAATTTTGGCTCACTTGTGTAAACAGTCTTTGCTATTCAGTTGCCTTGTGTATAGCGCGTGTGTTTGTGTGTGTGGGAGTCCATTGAAAACTGTAACTGATCCATTTTCTCTGGAAATACTTTTGTCAGCACGAAATTTGGATAAAAAATGACACAGAAAAAATTATTTCCAATCATACCATTTATAGTGTGTAAGTTTTTTTTCAGATTATTCTGTTTTTCCAGATCAGTAATGTTACATTTCCTTTAGTCTTTGGCTGATTTTGTTTTACTTTTGCCTCCAGATCTGCAAGATTTTCTTGTGTTGTTCCTGGTTTATAGCAAGATACTTGGATTAGCATTTGGATGTAGTTTGAAGACAACATGTTATTCTAATTTTTGTTCACAGTTAAAGAGTTCAGATCAGAACATACAGAATGACACTGACGACACCATCAGTGTCTTTATTGCATACAAATATTTTAGAGAGAGGTAGTTTGAAACTTTTATCAGGATTATATTATGTGGGAGAATGTGGACTTCATTGGACTGAAATGTATGCTTCCATGCAGAGGTATTGTGTGTTGAACAGATCTGTATCTGCAGGCAGGCCTCCACATACATTTTTTCTATCCTGAAAGTTAAAAAAAAAAGAAAAAAAAAGAGCATGCTGTGCCAAGTAAAAAGTTCAACTTAAATATAAGTATTTGCTTGCTTGCTTTCAGTTACAGGTTTTCTGCAACTGAGACTGCAAGAGAGATTTTTTTAATTTATTATTATTATTTTTTTTTTTTAAGAATGAAAACTGTTGCAGTCATATATACCGTACAAGAAAAAATGCATTGAATTACTTACATATTTCATCAGTACAAGAAAAAGATCAAGTGGAGATGCATGCACTGTTCATCAACATCACTTGCACACAAATATATTGAATTAAAGAGGGTACTGAATTAACTAGGGTGGAACATGCAGAAAATCCTAGTTGATGGCACATCTTGGTCAGCCTTCTTGTCTGAAAAATCGGTCACTGTGGAAGCCATCCCTACATTCGTCAGCTACTTTTGTTATGAAGTATCTTTGTCAATATGATTATGTGGTAAAGTCTTGGAAAAGACCGGAAAACCGAAAAGGTTAATAAAAGTGTTATGAATTATTGAAGCTGGAAAGTCATGATGGACTGAAATGTATGCTTCCATTGCAGAGGTATAATGTGGGATAATGTGTTTGAACTTTGATCATAATTTTGACAAAGAAAAAGTGGACTTGTCTGGAGTGGTTGTTGAGTATGTTAGGCCTGAAAATGCATTGGCGTTGTTTTGGCGGTTTTGTTGCAATTCTTATTTTTTGTTGTGCTATTTTTGTGTGTGTGTGTGTTTTGTTCTTTCTATTTCTTTTTTGGATTTTAAAGGTTTTTTTCTTGGACTGAAATGTATCCTTCCATCGTAGAGATACTGTGTGTTAAACAGATATACCCACAGGCAGACCTCCACATACATTTTCCTGTCCTGAAACTTTATATAAAAAAAAAGAAAAGAAAAAAGCATTCTGTGCCCAGTAAAGAGTTTAATATTTATATGCTTGCTTTCAGTTACAGGTTTTCTACAACCAAGAGAGATGTTTTTTTTAAAGAGTGAAGACTGTTGCAGTCAGTTATAGTACTACAGTACAAGGAACATGCATTGAATTACTTACATTTTTCCTCAGTACAAGAAAAAGATCAAGTGGAGATGCATGTACTGTTTATCAACATCACTCGCACACAGTTTATTTCAGAAATTAGTGTTTTGCTACCAAGATAAAATATCTGACTATGAAATGGCTTCTCATGGATTTGTGTCCTAGGAGATGGGCAAAGGGATTTAGGAAAGAATGTGCAACAGTGAACTAGGAGAAAAAAAATTAGTACTTGGTTTCTTCTTTATGTGTTTATGTGTGTTTGATTTGTTTTGTGTTATTTTGTTCGGCTCATGTATGAATTAAACAAACTGGAGTCTGTGTAATAACCCTGTTTCAGCTGTCTGTATGTTATTGTGTGCGCGCTTTTGTGTCTGTCGGAACGCAGAAGATGCTTTTTAATTTTAATTGCAGTGTATTCTTTTTTTTAATTTTTTTTTTTATGTTGGGCTCATACTGTCAAACTTGGCGTTTTAGCTGATAAATGTTTTATCTTGACAAAGTGTTAGTAACCTTGCCTATATTATAAGCATATTGCCATTTATGGCTCAAATCAATGTTTGTGAGCAGGAGGCCCTCACGTAGGTCTGGTGGATCGCCCGTGGTTATCATCGTTGTGGTGGTGGTGGTGGTTGTAGGCATCATTGTGGTGGCTGCCATTTGCTACAAAAGAAGAAGGAACAGAGGAGGAGGAACTGTCCTGCGCAAGGCAGCAGGTGAGGCTTCAGTGTTCATTGGTGTGTCTGTGGATGTGCATATGTTTACATACTAGCGACGGTGTGTGTTTGTGTGTGTCCTCTGTGTGTGTGTGTGTATGAACTTGCATGATTGCATGTGTGTGTGTGTGTGTGCGTGCGCGCGCGCGTGTGTGTGTGCATACATGCATGTGTATGTGTGTTTTGTGTGTGCATGTGTGCTCCACACTTATTGAGACTTGCAGTTACAGTAGTTCTATTTCGCCTTGCATGACAGTGATCAGAAATGGGTTGGGGAGATAGAGCCAGGAGAGCAGGATGGATAAGGAGGTAACTCACAAACTGTAAACAATTTATTTTCATTTTTATTTTTTTATGAACAGTTCATTGATCTGACACAACCTGTAAGGGAGATATTTTGGTTGCATAAAGTTGGTATACTTTCAGAATGGAGGTTGATACCACCAGGGTGAACAGAGAGCCAAGCATTGAGAATTTTTGTAAAGTAGATCAAAACTTATACTGATTTTATATCTTTTTTTTTTTTTTTTTTTTTTTTAAGATGATAAAGCTCAAGCCTGTATTGAGTAGCTTCATTGTCAATCCAGCTGGATTACAGTGCTGTTTATTCAACATGATTAACCTGTGTCTTGAAATGTGCTTGTTACAAGCTGTCTTTTGCATCTTTTGCACATGAGTGTGATGCGTTTTGATAAATTTCAGATGCCTAGAAAATGTTTTGGAAAATCTGCTTTTGATTTTTACATCTTGCAGCTTCTCCTTGGATATTTGTTGGAATGTAAAAGAATAATTTTATCCTCATGTTTATTTTTATTTGATGCTGACAGATTTTTATATTGATTGATAGTTGTAGTGGTATATTAGACCAGTACATTATTGGCCAGGATTGTGAATCAAGCTTATGACCATTCATTTAGAGGTTGAATCACAGTTCACTTTTGCACTGCATGAAAAGAGCAATCTTATTCTGAGAGTTAGAGAACAAGGCTAATGTAAAACTGCATTCATTTCCATTTTCACCCTTCAGGGTCAGCACAAGCTGTGTGTGTTCAGAATCAAAGCCATTACATATCTCAGAGAAAATGAATGGTAAAGTCTGTGATATATGTAGATTACAAGCAGAACAGTAAGAAATGCAAATTAGTGGGTGCATGTATGCATGCACGTTTTAACGCATACACACATGCAGTGTTAGTGTAAATATGATGGCAAGGTCAATATAAAAGTCACTGTGTGCATTAATTTGTAAATCACACAACAGAGGTAAAGCAAATTTTATTGTGTAATTAACATCATTCCAGTAAAATAAACAACATATTAAACGAGAAATTTCCACCGCCTCCTTCTTTACTGTTTAACATGCACACATACAATTTGGATACATGATATTAGCTTATATCCAGTTGTCTTGTTACTTTGAAATGGGGTAAAATCATTTGTTCAATAATTTCATTGACAGAGGATTAGGAAAGAAATGTTTTAGTTCTTGA
Organism: Babylonia areolata; assembly: GCF_041734735.1. Taxonomy (NCBI): domain Eukaryota; kingdom Metazoa; phylum Mollusca; class Gastropoda; order Neogastropoda; family Buccinidae; genus Babylonia; species Babylonia areolata. Next base: position 82,996,640 of record NC_134876.1, read on the forward strand.
GAGTTTTGTGTCTGAGTCCTGTGGTGTCTTCCAGAAGATAAAAGTTGAAAGTATTGGCTGAGTCCATGGCTACTGTCATTTGAGATCAAAGTCACTTTTCATGTTGTGTAACTAGCTGTTTCTTGAACGCACTTAGTCTGTGATGTGTCACTTGTGTTACCTTGTTGCAGACATTCCCTGTCCTGTTCAGTGCATTCCTACCTTTCTCCTTTGTTGCTGCTTACCCAGTGATTTAGGTTCATTACAGTAGTCTGTACAGTATTGCAGGGCTGAAGCAGCAGTGTGCATGTTAATGTGTATGCCTGTTTATCAATATTTATTTATTTGATGAAACTTGAAACACATGCTCAAGACATGCACACACACACACACACACACACACACACACACACACGGAGGCACGCACGCATGCACAGAGGTATACATGTTGTGTGTGTGCGTTTAATATTTAGCAGTTATTGAATTGCTATGTCCATTCTTTTTTGTTAGTATGTTATTGTTTGAGAACATATTTTATGTTTCTGCATTATTTTTTGTTTTCGCTTAAGTCAGAGATTAGTAACTAAACGGTTTATTTTATCCCCAAGTTTATGTCAGATGATTATTGAATGATTTTGTTTTGAACAGGAAATTTAAGGAACTTTCAGTCGTTTTTGCCACTAACCAAGTCTTTCAGGTATATTAAACTGTACACGTTGGAGGTTTTAACTTAAACGGGGTTGAGCTATGTGCACTTACAGTGAATTCTTCTGTTTTTTACACCATGCAGCATGGTGGTTTTTTTCTTGCATGTACATGCATGCTGATTCTTTTTTTCTTTTGGATGTGTGTGCATGTGTGTGTGTATGTGTGTGTGTGTGTGTATGTGTGTTGTCTTTGATATATTGTGTTAACAGAGCCAGAAACAGAGCATCAGCTATCTGCTCCACTGACTGCAGCACATGGTAGTACTATCTAAATGAACTGCTGATTTTTACCCCACCTTTCCTATACCATGTACCTTCATATGTTCCTGTTTTATCAGCACTGATATTTCTTACGCATTGAAACTAATGAAAGTCACTCTGTCTAATGTTGTCATACTTGCATTATACCTTGTCTTAGACACTGATATAACGTATGGGCAGGTGATTCTTTTCTTCAGCTTTGAAGTAAACACTGCCCTAAATAGACAACTGCTTTTATCTTTGAAAGTACGGAGAATGCTTTTAAGCCTGTCACTTTATGCCTGTCTTAGATTTTCTTGGGTTTTTATTTAAATTTAAAAAAAATTTCATATAGAACTAAACATTGAGTGTTCTGGTTTTGATTCATTTTTCTTGATTCATGTTTGTTTTCCCCTGCATGCGGTGCTGAAATATTATCTATTTTGCTTGCTAGTTATTTTATTTCTTCCTTATGTCCTTGACTATCTTGCTGCTAGAGATTCCTCTCCACATGCTTTTAAAAGTCCTATGTAGTGTACCATGTCAAACTGATGCATATGACTATGAGTTTGACATAATAAGTATATTTTTATATATGCCTACATTTTATTATTATCATTATTATTATATGTAATCAAACAGTAAGTATGATACAGACTCACTATTTAGATATGGCAGACTTTAACCAAACAAGGAGTAGAGTTCAAACTCCTTTGTTTCATATGAACATTTTTCAGTGTTGTCATTGAGAGGTTCTGCTGCACTTATTGCAGCTGTTGCATAAAAATTCTCCTTTTTCACATATCCTTTGAAATTAGATTGTGTGTTAAACATCAATGCACCTTCAGTGTGGCTTCTTGCACCAGCAGGCTGATACTGCACTGTCATTGTTACTCCATGCCATTTGATATTGCACTGTCATTGTTACTTTATGCCATGTCTTCTGAAGTAAGTCAGCTAAACCAGACAGTGACAGGTTTTGCAAGGAACCGTATCCTCATGTTAGGTGAAAACAGGTTATTAAATGCTTCTTTTGAGCAGGTAGAGAAAGAAACTTTCAGAGAATCATGAAGCAGTTGTTCTCTCACATAATAACTTCAAACTGACAGTGATATAATAGCACAGTACAAGACAAGACCTGTGAAAGAATTTACTGGCCAGTGATGAAATAACTGACATTCACAAAAAAAATGAATCAACAAAAACTGACCATGTTGAAGAAAATTTTACGGTTGTATAAATGTGTAATACCAAAGAAAATGTATTCATAAAAAAGATTTCATAGGTCTGAAAATCAGGGATTAACTTTTTTAGATTCATTTGAATTAAAATTTAAAATAAACTTATGTTCACAAGATGTTTCAGCATCCTTCAGTAAAAGAACACTAAACAGTACTCATTAGCGTGTGCACAAACATGTGTGCAAGCACTCCAGTGCACAGTGAACATGCATCAAACATATAGTGACAACACAAGGTAAACCTGAATAACATGCCTACAGATAAGACTTACGGGAGGGAAACTCAAGCTCGTTTGAAACAATTTATTGGTTTTGTTCACATTGTTGTTTCTTGATTCTGATTTACAGCTTTGGTAAAAATAGATAAAAGCTCTTTCTGGTATTTTAATTGATAGACTGGTACAATATGTTTGCTACTTTAGTTGAAATAAAATAGAGGCAGCCCCTTCAAGCGTGGCTTGCTTAGCACTTCTCATTAGTTGTACACAGGTAACTCTAAGGTACAGGAAATAAAAGCACAACAAGGGCAGGAACATGAAATATTAATTAATGAACAAAGAATAAAACCACACAGCAGTCATTCGTGTATATATTTAGAAATGCTACTAATCTATATTTAGACATGCTGTTGTGCGATGGGTAAAACACATACCTACTACCAGTGTATACATCAGGAGATGTTCTTTACTTTTGTTTTGCATGTTGCTTGTCCTTACTTGTGAAATCGCACAGTACATTTTGCTCCATTAGATAAGATAGCACAATACTTTAAACCAGTGTTGGCTTAGCATTTTCCATCAGCTTACCCTCAGGTTCATCAAATCTACATAGTAACATACCTCATACCTGCAAGCTCTCATGCATATTTTAGGTGAACATAATTTTTGTTTTGTTGGCACATAGAATGATAGATCATTGGTAGAAGGGAAGGTGCATTTTGATGTGATGTATGACATGCTGCAGCAAAATGTAGATTTATTGATATGTTTTTTTTTAATGAATTTAAGTCATGCTTCAGATATGAGTTTCAGTTTCAGTTTCAGTAGCTCAAGGAGGCGTCACTGCGTTCGGACAAATCCATATACGCTACACCACATCTGCCAAGCAGATGCCTGACCAGCAGCGTAACCCAACGCGCTTGATATGAAAACAGAGTTATTAGATTAGTCTGGCTTTTTTGGTCTGTGCAGTTTTGTTTCATCACAGATGTTTTATTTAATTTCATTTTAGTAGTAACTGACAGTGTACATGCGTTTGTGTATAATGTGATTGTTACAGGCATGCGTGTGCGCACGGACACATACACCCAAACGCCCACACACATTTATATTTACAAAGGCATTTTTGCATACTTCCTGTTGACACCTACCTACTGTTATGAATCAGTAACTTCAGATGCCAGATCAAAACAACGGCTGTTTACCTCTACATGAAGTTCTGTTTTAGTGATCTGCTTTTGATATATCCACAGAAATGACCTGGTTCAGAAGTAGATTTTAGCTCTGTCTTTGAGTAGTGTGTGTAAAAAGGACATTGTGCTCCCATTTACAGTTTGGTATATCTTCTAGCATTTCCATTGATACCCCACAGCAGGGCACATTTCTTTCAAGAAGAATAAATGTTATCAAAGGAACAGCCAATAAGCAGTAACATACTTGTGTGCTGCTCATGTATATACACATGTGCATGTTCACTTGCACAAATGAAAAGTACGTATTTATTATGATTGTACCTGTATACCTTTGTAGCAGTAAAATTGACATTGAGACAAGATAGGTGTGTACCTCCCCATAGATCTTGCATGTATCCACTATGTTGTATTTGTCTCCATATGTGTTTTCATATATTTTATATGTAACCTTTTTTTTTTTTATACAGAGACTTAGGTGTCAAGCAGATCACAGATTTAACAGTAGGTACAAGTGCATGCATGTGTGTATAAGTGTGAATGTCTATACAAAAATATTTAAAATTCAATTTCAGTTGTAAGTTTAATATATAAAAAGTACCACAATATGTAATTCATGTTCATTTGCTGTGACTGAATAACAAGACCCTAATTTGAATATCTTGTTTCACCATTAGAACTTAGAAGAATTAGATGTGCATGACTTTTTTTTTTTTTTTGAGTGGGTACAGGTGGTCTGTGGTTTTTATTTGTTATGTTTTTGCTTTTTCTTGTTAAATTCATCAAAAAATGAACAAGGACAGTCAATTTACATGACTTCAAATACAAAAAAATCCCCAACAGTTTAGCAGATTGTTGGATTATTCTTTCTGACAGACCCACCCCAGGATGACAACATGAAGAAAGACGCCATGAATGGAGCGCCTCCACCAGGTGCTTACCCAGCTGTCCCCCCAGCCGGAGGTCCATATTACCCCCCTGCTGGTGCTCCTGGCCCCTACCCTCCTCCTGCTGCTGGGCCCTACCCTCCTGCTGAGGGGGCCTACCCTCCTCCTGCTGGTTACCCTCCTGCCGGTGGCTACCCTCCTCCTGCTGGAGGTTATCCTCCTGCTGGGGGTGCCTACCCTCCAGGGCCCATGCCAGGTGCCATGCCTCCAGGAGCGCCCCCTCCCTACCCAGACGGTGGAGCAGGCATGCAGCCACCCCCACCTGGCTTTGCACCCACCGGTATGAGATGAATGTGTGTGGATAGGCGGGGAGGGTTAGTTGTTAATAGCAAGAGTGTGTCTGAGAGAGAGTCTGTGTGTTTTCTTGAGCATGTGGAAATGTGTGTGTGTGAGCATAAATGACAATGTGTTTGTGTATATGTGTAAATGAATGCATGGTGTGTGTGTGCGTGTGTGTGTGTGTGTATGTGCATATGCATAATCATGCTTTAGAGTTTGATGAGGTTGAGTATGAGAAAGAGCACATATGTGTGCAAGTTTATATATTCTTTTGTGAGTGTGTATTTACATGTATTGCAAGAACATGCATGTGTTGTGTAACCAGAGAGAGAGACTGAAGAGAGAGTGTGACATATAGAGGGTGAAAAGGAGAAGGGGAGAAACTGAAAAGGCAATATCGACATCCGGGCAGATGAAGCTGGGTTTGTTCATTAAAAGCTAGAGAGGATTTCATGCACACAAGCACATGCACGTACATGCTCACCACGTATGCACGCACGCGCACGCACGCACGCACGCACACACGCACGCACACACACACACACACACACACACACACACACACACGCCTACCCACCCTCACCCACCCTCACATTTTCTCTCTCCCCTTCACTCTTTCCTATAGATTGACAGTTCAGTGTGAGTGTGTGGTGATAAAAAGTCTATGTACCTGACATGTGTAGGTGCCCCGTATCCCCAGTAAGGATGGACGTCATTGCCAGGACACACTGACTGTGGAGCCGGCAGTGCATGCTGACTGTGGCCAAGTTCACAGTTTTGGAGAATGGATGCTGAACATGATAAGTTTCAGCTGGTTCAAAGCTCTAAAGCATGATTATGCTTTTTCTCACACCCTGTTTCTCTCTCTCTATCTCTTAAAAAAATCCCCCAAAATGTGGCTTTTCTGCGGAGGATAAACTTTCTTTTCTTTTTAACGTTATTCTTTTGCAAGATCGCATTCCTCTTTCACTTAATGTATGTAAAATGTTCACTCATATATCCTTTACAATATTGAAATCTTATTACATCGTTCACACACAGACACACAAACACCCCCCCCCCCTCCCCAAACAAACACACACACACACACACACACTTACCCCCCACGCCCCCACACACAATGTCTTAATATGTCTGTTTTCAGTCTGTACACCTATGAATGTTGTTGCTTCTTCTTACGTTTGTAAGTGCAGACTTAAAATCTGTTTTTAAACTTTCTAATTGTAGCATATTTGTTGATGTGCTTAATCTTAAAGCATCTTGTTTTTATAACTTTTTGATAATACTGTATTTTATTATGGCAGATGTTGTCAGTTTTGAATGCTTATTTTATAACGCTTAATGTACTGAACTTTGATCACTTTGTCTGCATTTTCCCTTTATTGTGATCTTGTTGGGGTCACACACTGTGTAATTTGGGACTTTCTCTTAGGGAGGTGGGTGATTTTAAGGCAGGATGTTGGGAGGAATGCAAACAGGTCATTGTGTACAATTTTTGATCTGTGCAAAACATGGGAGGGAATGGGGAACAGGTGATGTATTGTCCAGTATTCAGCATGAGGAGTATGAAAGCAAGTGTCGACATTATTTGATTGTTCTGTTCTTGTAAGGAGGGTGTGTAGAGGAGGATTGTTGACATTTCCAGACTACTGGTTCTTTTGTTTTTTCAGTTTACTGAGAATGGTACATACGCAGAACATTGCCATTTGGAGACAGGGTATTTTGTCCCTTTTCACAGACATATTTCTACTTCACACATTGCCCAGGAATGACACGCAGAATTGTGTGTGTTTATATATATATATATATATGTATGTATATATATAACATGGGAATGATTATGTTGATAAAGATAAAATATGATATGCTGCTTTTATAAATTGATGAATAAAACGTTGTGAAGGGATAATTGCACAAAAGGAACAGGATCTCAAATGGTTGGGAAAAGTTTGGGGTTTTTTTTGTGATAAAGAAATTGTCAGTGGCTGCATATTTGTGTGTGTGTGTTTTGTTAAGTCACTCAGATTTAAAAAAAAAAAAAAAGTTCCTGGGATAAATGATTTCTCCCTCCATTTCCAAAATACTTGATGGAATTTAAAAATAAAAATAAAAAAAGAATAAAAAATAATGACATGGACACTTTCCCAGCATAAAATCTCTGAGCTATGTGCAGGTTGGTAGGCTGGCACTAAGAACATAAACTGTGAAAGCAACCTGTGTCACAACAGCTTGCAATAGGTCAGCATATGGCCACTAAATTGATGAGTAGCGGTGCCTTGGACAGCAGTCTTTGTTGCTGTCTTCAGGGATGTAATGCTGAAATAATTGGCATATAAAAGAATTAAGCATGTCAGAACATTTTTCTCCGCAATCTGATTGATTGGATGGGCTGAAAGTCTCAGTTATTGATTGGATGGGCTGAAAGTCCCAGTTCCTTTTTATTTATTTACTTTTTTAATATCCTTAAGCAAACTGTCCTTCAGATTTTATTCTTGATAGCATTGCAGATTTGCTGAATTCTTGCCTCTGTCCTTCTCTTTTACAGTCATTAATAATTGTGCATTCACCAGAATATCTGAGTGCAGAGCAGTGTATAAAAAGCATTCAGCTTCTCTTAGTTGTGCCACAGCCTCATTATGAACAAAAAGAGAGGGAGATTGTGGGTAGTGAGAAGAAATTGCCTTACTAGGGATTTATTTCCAATTCTTGAGGTACATTTTTTACATGCCTTTCACTTCACTACAAAGCTATAAAGTCATGTTGGACCTCCAGCAAGATATCCAGCTGTGGTTATTTTCTTTTAGCTCTAATTGCTTCATTAAAGAATAGGTCCACTCCAAATTAGTTGAAACTACTCCATGTAACTGTTAGACAAATTTGAACTTGGACAGTCAAGAAATCTTAATATTCTTCTCTTTCTTGTTTCAAGGATGTATAAGCTTAGTGTGTAATTGGGGAACAGTCCTCTCAGACTTATGCCCAGAAGCAGTCATAGCAGACAATCACTCGGAAAGAGACAGGATAGTATACAGGCAGTACTTATCCATTCTGTAAGAGCTGTGTATTTTTACCTTCTCCATTTTTGAACTGCTTATCCCATCTGTAAAGGCCTTGTATTTTCACTTTGTCCATTTTAGATGTTTTAGAGTGGTGCAGGATGAATGTGAACTCACAAAAGATTTCTTTTAACTTTTCTGATGGTTGCGTTGTAAATGTTTCCTCACAGTAAATGTTTCCTTACAGTTCAGAAGGATTTGGTACCAGCGCCAAGGATAAAAAAGAAGAGGAAAGGGCAGGGAAGGTAGACTTCTCTGTGCTCTGAAGCTCAAGTTTGGGATTATAGTATCCAGTGTGCTCATTTTTTGTGGGTTTTTTTTTTGCAGAACACTTCTGATTCTTGCTCTAGTATTGTTTGTCGGAGAACAGTGTACTCTTCTTTGATCTTTGCTCATCCGTTGAAGTAAATGGACAATCAGTGTCAGTCGCCATTCTCCAGCAGGAAAGGGAGAGAGGAGATTGTGATAGCTTAAAAAAAAAACATGGGTGTATTTTCAAAATTTTGTATGGTTTGCCCAATAGCAGAAGATGATTTGCCATTCTGTTATTATTAATGTGCCTAAAGTACTATTTTTTACAAAACTTTTTATTGTACTACTTTTGTCTTCTCTTTCATGTTCTTGTAAGATATGAAAAACTGCCTGTGTTGAGATTGATTCACTCACTGCATGACTGAAATGTACTTTTTCTGGTAGACTTTAAGTGGGCATTTAATGTACATAAGTCTTCAGAGGAGCATGATTGAGTCCAAACAGCTGATGGTGCTGTTTGTTTTTAGATTACTGGGCTATTATTCCTTCCATTTTCTATGCTTGTGAGTTTCTCTGTCCATTAGAGAGGGTTTTTGTTGTTGTTTTCTGTCAGTTTAAAAAGTTCTTTTACTCTCTCACAACCTCAGACTCATGAAATAGCTGAGTGTTTAGAGCATTTTACTATTTATGTGAGGGTCCTGGGTTTTAGTCCTGACTTCACCTGGTAAGGTAAAGGCAGATTTTTCTGATCTCCCATTTCAACATGATTCTGTAATTCAGTGTTCAGTGGGTTATGCAAACCTGAATATATAGAGCATGCATACTCACTTACTTGGTTTGAACTTGTACATTCGGATTAACATCTTGTACATTCGGAAGAAGGTGGGTGTTGTAGCCCAAAATCCAGAAAAAGAAGAAAAACCTACTCTGTGTCCCTCTTATTTGTCTTTCCAAAAAAGACAGTGTATATCCACAGGCATTGTATATATTTCTGATTGTGTATTCATATATTGAATGTACTTAAAATGATTTGTTTCTTTCTTGGTGTACAAAATCTTATGCTTGCTTTCTGATGTTTTTAAGGAGCTTGATAAAAAAGTTTGAAAAAAGCTGAGAACTTGTTCCAGAGTATTGTATAAATGTAGATAAATTGTTTTCACTTAAATGATATTTTATTCATATTACTATTTCAGTAATATTTAATCTTGCCTTAATATATATTAATATAGCTTGCTTTCATGTCTTGATTTTTGTCATCTTGAAGAGGTGCAATAGTTATTGTTGCTTCTTTTTACAGTAATACAGTAATAGTGATTGATTTTCCAGTTTTTGGAAATACTTGGAAAGTATGCACAAGATGACCATGCTATACTTACGTATTAGATGAATGATCACATTTAAAAAATGTTGCTTTTGTTGTTGTTTTTTAAATGAGAAAGAGAAGAATTATATTTATATAATTTGAAGTTACTGGGGTTTTTTTAATTAGAAAGAGAATGATTATGTTAATGTTATTTAAGGGGCAAAGGTGGGGGGTCGTAATAAAAGGATAGGTATAAATACAAAAAAAATAGTGGACTGTTGACTTTTTTTTCTTTTTCTTTTTGAGGTTTTGAAAGTAGGCCAGATTCCTTGGACCAGTAGATCAGTAAAATGCCACCACACACACACACACACACACACACACTGACACAGGTGAGAGGTGAGATATGGAGGGTTTATGTGTGTGTGTGTGTGGTAAATAAAATGCATTTTTCATCATGCGGTCACAATGTCCTTTTGACCCTGTCCTCAAATTAGAATGTGATAGAGGTTCAGGTGTCTTTCACGATAAGAAAACACACTGTACTTGCCCCGTTTCAGGAGATTTTAAATGTGATATATGTGCAACTGTATTCAGTTTACAGAGCAATTTCCTGTTCATCACTTTGATTTGAACTTATGTTTTTAATAGTTTTATGAAGATGACTTTGTTTTGTTCATGGTTTTTATTTTCTGTTTATATTTATTTCATTTTTATTGTTTTTGTTTATATGTATGTTTTAGAGTTGTGTTTTTTGTTGTTCTTTCACATTCATTTTACCAGATTTTGTTATTCTTTCCAGAGCTATGTCATTGTACAAGGGATCATTTTCAGTGCATTTAATGACGTAGATGGGGATTCTCTTTAGCTGGATCTTGTTATTCAGTGTTCACCACATTTTGTTCTTCTTTTCAAAGTTATGTTTACTAACCTTATATCACTCTCAGTGCATTGGTGATGCAGATGCATGCCTGTTCAAGTTAGATGTTTGTGGCTGCATTAGATTAATATATAAAGAATTAATGCAGTGCACACCTCTGTTTAAAAGAGAGTGGGTTTTTGTTTGTTTTTTTTAAGGTGTTTTTCCCCCCAGAAATAAGTATATCATTTTCAAAGAACCAGTATAGTTCTCCCACAGCTGTGATCCTCTTTCTGTGTGAGTTTAGTCACCATGAAAGCTTTGAGGGATTCAAAAACTGATCGCATTTCTGTTCACAGTGTTTAATCAAGCCTTTCAGTATATATAATCATCCCAAAGGAAACAAAGGTGATTTTAAGTGTGAGAGATGTTTAGTCTGAAAATTCTTCTGCTTAGCGTCGGGGACAGTCACCTTCGTGATAAAGAACTCAAGAGACCACTTGAGGATAATTTGAAAGGATTGCTTTCCCCTTTAAAAGGAGCTGCAGATATGGAGCCTTCAAAGTCTCTGAACATTTTAAGTCTACATTTGGTGGTGCCGCACTTCATGAAGGATTAATAAAGCAGTGTTTCTTGCATCTTGTTGTGAGCAGAAAATATTAATATGATTTGGGGATCTGTCATGTGCGCTTGTATAACTAAGTATGCACATGTATGTATGCATGAAGAAAGGACAATATTGGTGTGTGCATGAATTGTGAACAAGCATGTTTTTTTCTGGTTTTGTGACTGGCGTAGCTGGTGTAGAGTGAGTAATTTTATTTTGTCCCCTTCGGATGTGAAAGGACTGGGTGAACCAGTTTTAACCAGGGTGGTGTTCACTCATTGCACAAATATAAAACACAGGTGCAACAGTGCTAGTGTGTGTGGACCTGATGTTATCCTGGCGTGAGCTGAGATGCTCCAGTGTAGGCTGGTGATGGAAAAACCAGGCACACCGAAGGGGATCTACCCATGGTGGGCAGGAAGATGAGGCTTCCTGGGCCCTAGCCATGTTTCCTTGTAAAAGAGGGGTGAGGCCATCTGGTGCCTACTCAGAAGATTTTCACTCTGACACCGGGAGTTCAGATTGTGTAGTCAGGACTTGGCTACCACGTTCATACTGTGGCAGTGAGGGTCAAAAGAAAAGGCTTAAGGAGATTGCCAGGACTCAGTGAACATTAAGCCATCATTTATTTATATTTAGGTATGTTGGCCATAATCATAAGCAAACCAGGAAGGATTTGGGTCTATGTAAACCTGATGGAGTTCAGGTGTAGTATACATCTTTATACCTGATGTGATTTCAGGAAGACACCAGAAGGGAGTGAGTTTTTTTTTTCTGGAACAAATGTGGAAGTGGAAGGCTGAAAGAGTAGTTTCATAAGAATGGAGTGTGTGTGTTAACTGTGGTGTATTGTTTCAAAAATAATATTTTGCTCCATGTTTTTTTATCAAGAAGAGGGAAAAGTAAATTTTGTATTTTCCTAGCACTCGTGTTAGCCCTGTCTTAAAGGAAAGGTACGATTGTGTGCGGATTCATTCTGTGTGTTTCTGAGTGCGGATACACAGTATCAGAGTATGACAGGATCATATACCATAGTAGTATGCACACACGATCTTGTTCTCCATGGGATGGAAGAAAACAAAATAACAAACTTCAGAATTGCAAGGGAAGCTTTGAGGAGGGGTAGAGTGTTCTTTGAAAATTTTTGCTCCTTTTTTGGCTTCTTGAATATTGCGGTTTGACAGTGAGATGAACTCATGAATATGAAGCTACCTTTCTGTCTTCTTCTTGACTTTCCTGAGAGCGCTTATCTTTCAGCTGTCTTCTTTGGTGGAAGATTATGTGCACATTTCTTCACTTGTTATCATTCTGGTTGGTGTGTATATATGTTATTTCAGTCTTGTCAGTGTTCAGATTTGTTACTTGAATCCTTGAACATTCCTCGTTAAACTCAAGGATTCAGCTATTGAAAGTGTGGGTGATAAAAAAAATTACATTGGCAGCTGTTTGAACTGAATGCTGGATCCATTCATGGCTAATGATGTGAGTAATGTGCAGATATTTGTGCAAGGCATTCACTTGAAAAGAAGCAGGCAGTACCATGGCACTTGAGTACTAATCTTTGTTTCCCTTCTGATTAAGCAAAGACCGCATAACTCTTGCTCTTTTCTCAGGTGGTTCATTTGTCAGCAGTGGAGTGAGTAGTTGTTGTATACTTTTTAATGAACTATTTCGGCCTATGAATTCTTGTCAAATTTCAACCAGTGTTTTATCTTCTCTTGTTCCACATTGTTGCCTACTTGTGACAGCGTGCATGATTCAACTCTTTGATGTTAATTGCTGCATGTTTGTCTCCCTGTGTTTGGTCTTGGTCTTTGAACTTGGAAAACAAGGAGTGGAGAAGTAGTACAGTGGAGATTGGAGTTAAAGTTGTCCGTATGGAAGAAACTGGTTGTTGGCTTGGAAGAAAAAAACAAAAAGCTGTTGGAACAAGAAGTGGAGAAGTAGTGAAGTGGTTTTAGTCAAGGTGCCCATTGAAACAAAGTGGTAGTTGTCTGTGTGGGAAAAAAAAAGAGAGCAAACCTGGAAGTGAATTTTATGTTTTAAAAAGTCTATTGATGTTGCTAAAATGTTCCTAAAGTGTAGCTAAAACCTTTCGTTTTGCAATAGGAACCAATTAATTTTGATGGTTTTTCCCACAGCCTACATCTAAAATCTTGAATACATTTGATGGCACATGTTGTCATAAACATGTAAACAGCACCACTACTCAAAATATTGGCCACTTGTACATTTTTCATCTTTTATTTTTTGTTTATTTATTACATTTTATATTGATGAGACTTATTTTCTTGTGAATTCATTGCATTTTGTTTTTTGTTGTTGTTTTTATTTATGCATGTGATGAAAACAGGGTAATTGTTTTTATAGTTTTTATGGTGTTGTGATTGATTTTATAGATTTATAGTGTTTTGAAACAGTCTGCTTGAGTGAGATTTATTACAACTTACTTAATTGACAATGTCATAAGGGTATTTGCTTTGTAGCGTGTGATACAATCTTTTTCCAAATGAGATGTCTATTTGTTAGAAACATACATTTCAAACACACACACACACACACACACACACACACACACACACACACACACACAGCCTAAACAGGTGTTGGTCTAAATAATTTTAGCGTTATATTGGCAAATGTCATTGTTTGATATGACTACTTGTACTGTCTTTTTGGTGACTGGATTCTGGTGATGCCATGTTTCCTGTCAGTTAACATGGTCATTAGGTGAGTCATTGTACCTGTTTACCATTCAGTAATTCCTGTATGCAGTGCTGTGCTTACTTGTGTGATGCATTTAAATGCAATGTGTTAATTACCTACTCTTTAAAAGAAGAAAAAGAAAAAAAAAGATTGTCTAATTACTGGTGTGCTTGAAATTGTATGCTTCTCTATCTCTTTCTCTCTCAATTTCTGTCTGTCTTTTCTCTTGTGGCTTTCAGTGCTGTGCTGTACCCTCCCTCTTTCTCTCTCTCTCACCGTCTTACTGTCTTCTCTCTTACTTTACACATGCACATACAAGGCATGTTCCTCATAGCCCAGCCAACCACAAAAGACCCATTTAATTTCACATACCTAACCGTGACCCACTTGTGCAGACTCTGGCAGGGGTCTGATTCCTGTCCTGTGCAAACTACTACCCGCATAGGCAGAGAAAACAAAAGTAGCTACGGCTGATAACCTCCCGAAGTAGGTTACCTCCCCTTTGCATCCCTGACTAGCGCCCTCTTTTTCCAGCAGTTCCTTTTCAGGGCTGACACACAAGTACACACTCACACACACACAAGCACATGCAGCCCATTCTTTTTGCAATTTCATCATCAGCAAACTAGTTCCTCTTTGTTCCCTCCTGAGAGAGATGTACATGTATTATCTTTCTGCTTGGATTTGAGAGAAGGTTTAAGGATCCTCTCTGCCTTCCCTTTGCCTTTGACTGAGCCAAATGCTTGGATGTAACATGAGAAAAACATGATCTTATTATTTATCGGTGACACCTGGTGCTTGAGGGATAGATTGCACTTAAAAACACCCCCTACCCCCTGCACACACATACACAGAGCATTTTAACAATGCTTGCTAATGAGATTGCTATGTTTTCAACTGATAATTGTCAGGTATTCTTAAGTGTCTGGAAGTTGGACCACACAGATGCATTGAAGATGAGTCTTGGACCAAGGAACTGAACATCAGTGAATACAATGTTATTTACAACCTGCATAAGAAAACGTATGACTCGAGGTCTTGAATATTTTATTCAGTTGTTGTTTAACAGCAGACCTCTATACTAGTCCACTGCACTGCAAGCACAGCATTGAAAAACCTTGACTTTAATAGTGATTTTCTGTAAATGAACACAAGACATCTGTATCAGTTGACTACAACCAGAGCATAGAAAAGCTCCAATGCCATACATTTTCTTTTTCAAGCACTAGACATCTATATCAGTTGACAATACTGCAACCATCACAGAGGAAAATGTTTCGAAATTTCTGCTACCAGCAATTGTGTAATTGTTGAATCTTCTCTAAGTCTGAAAACAAACAAACCGAAAAACAAAAACAACAACGAAACAAAGAAGGAAAATATCTGACATTGGAACTAAAAGCCAAGAAAATGCAAGAAGATACCAGAACAAATTGTATCAAATATGATCTTGGATGGTCAAGAAGTGTAAATTTACATTGATAGTAAACAGATGGAAAGGAAATCTTTAGCACACACCATCATTCCTCACCCACCCTCCCTTGTCCACCCCTCCCCTTGCCCCCAATTATCCATCTTCCCACCTTTTACCCTGCTTAGGCTGTGTGTAAAAAAAATCTCTGGAATAATAATGAGAATGGAATTTTTGAAATTACATGGATACTTATTCATTTTGTTGAATGATAATAAATTCATTCTCTTTTCATCTTTTCCCCATCTGACAGAAAAACAAGAGGTAATGACATAACTGGTTCCATGCTGTGGTCCAAGGGACAGAGTTAAACCAACAATTATTTGGGGTAAAGTAGGCTAACCAGCTGGTATTTTTAAATGCCAGAGAAAAAGTTGTTTTTTGTTTATACTGATCATAAAGCATAGAAACCATGGGATTTTTAAGACATTTTATATGAGGATTTCCTCTTCGGAAATGTCACAAAAAGCATTAAAAAAACATTGTCCATACAGTCATAAATGAATTTCCTTTATGAGAGCAATAAATACCCTTTAAAAACTGAATAACCATCAGCCATGGTAAAGTGGTTAGTGTTAGAGACTCAGAACTGGGAAGGTATGGATTTGAGTCCCAGCGGGTCAGGGTGCTTGGTTGTTTTTTTTCAGCTTGTGTCTGGCTCATACCTAGAGTTAAGTGTACTATGGCCTCAAATGGGAAGACTGGGAACACACAGTCAAAGATCATTCACTTCACGGATGCATGTTTAGAAGTGTTGCGCACCAACACTATGGGTGTTGGTGTGCCCAAGTAACCTCACCAACACTGCAGGTTTCTGTTTTTCTCGGGGGCCCTGGTTGAGGAGTACAGCCATGTCACATGGTCCCAAACCTATCACTGACAGCTAGTATTTGATTATACAGTGTTGCAATCACACTTGTGAGGAAACTGAAAATAATCAAATTGGGTTCGTAGAAACACTGGAAAAGACAGAAAAAGAGATCCTTAGTTTTTCACATCTCCAGGTGAGCCAATCCAGCTAGCGCTGCGGTCCCTGGGAATAAACCCCAACCGACAAAGCCCCAACCTTCATAGACCCTGTTTGTGGGGAGAGAAATGTAAATTCATCAAAATGATAGCTTGTGGAGATCCTGCTTGAAGGAAGCAAGAAAGAAGCCACAGCAGCTGTGGCTGGTTAGGAATTCCACACATGAATTGTTCTTTGAAAGAAGCTTTTACATTCTGACTTTGAAGGAAAATGTCTAAATTTCTCTTCTCTTTCTGTGTGTGTGTGCTGGGTGTGTGTTTGTGCTTGAGTCATGTGAGCAACAAGTATATGTGTGCAGACTTTTGCTTTGTTTTGTTTTTTGTTTCTTTGTTTCATCTTAACGATCTTCCAAGATACGTGAAATGCAACGTAAAGATATTCGCTGACGACACAAACCTCTATGCCAGAACCGACTCTGACCAAGGCCCTCAAGACCTACAGAATGATCTGGATGAACTTCAGTACTGGACAAACAAATGGTAGCTCCGTTTCCATCCACAGAAGTGCTGTGTCCTCAAACTGGGAGGGAAAGCATCTAATGTGAAATACAACATCAAAGCCAGCAACACAAAAGGAAGTGAGTCACTGTTCATCCTGGCAGAAAGTGATGTTGAGAAGGACCTAGGAATATTTACTGATAATGGAATATCCTTCAAGGAACAGTAAGGTGTGAAATTGAACGACTTGTCTGTCCTTTGGGTTAATACTTGATTCTTTTATGGTCCTTGATTTTCGGGATTCCCATCGTCCATGGTTATATCCAAGTTTCCCATCCACTTAGCCTGTGGCAGACAACTTAAAGGTAAGTGAGAGCTACCCTGAAAGTTGTGCGGAGGAAGGCGGCAGAATGGTTAAGACACTTGTCTGCCAATACAGAGTCCGTGAGGGTCTGAGTTCGAGTTTCGCTCTTGCCCTTTCTCCCAAGTTTGACTGGTAAATCGAAATGAGCGTCTAGTCGTTCGGATGTGACGATAAACCGATGTTCCTCTATGCAGCACGCACTTGGCGCACTGAAAAAGAACCCACGGCAACGAGAATGTTGTCCGCACAGTCTCTGGCAAAATTCTGCAGAAGAAATCCACTGACTCGGCGGTACACAAATATATCCATACACTCAGGCTCAAGGCGTGACTAAGCGCGTTGGGTTATGCTGCTCGTCAGACATTTGCTTAGCAGATGTGGTATAGCGTATATGGGTTAGTCCGAACGAAGTGACGCCTTCTTGGGAAACTTGAAACTCATTGAAACTGAAGGTTTACTGACTTGAAGTTGGCACTGACGGTGTGAGCCGTGCGCCGCCCAGAAAGAATTACTGTGTATTCCGCAGTTCAAGTGGCACACACATACGCACACACACACACACACACACACACACACACACATCAATCATCATAATTATCAATATCATCATCATTAATGATATTCTCTTTTTTTGTGTTCCTTAATGTATTTCATGTACTGATACAGATACACGCTCATGGGCCTTTACGCAGCCTTCATCGACCTGACCAAGGCCTTCGATACGGTTAGCCGAGATGGGCTCTGGAAGGTCCTGACAAAGCTTGGATGCCCACCAAAGTTTCTTGCAGTCCTCTTGCGTGGCCAAGTGAAGTGTGGAGGCGAACTTTCAGAGCCGTTCCCCATTGGAAACGGCGTCAAGCAAGGCTGCGTCGTGGCCCCCACACAATTCGCAATCTTCTTTAGCCTGATGCTGAGGGAAGCCAAGGAAGATTTGATTGAAAGCATCTACATCAGATTCAGAACTGATGGCAGCATCTTCAACCTCCGTCGTCTCTTTGCGCATACCAAGACCACTGAGGAACTGATCCTGGAGCTGCTGTTTGCAGACGACTGTGCTCTCCTCGCTCATACTGAAGAATCTCTGCAGTTAGTCGTCAACCACTTTGCTGATGCAGCCCGGGCTTTTGGCCTCACCATTAGTCTGAAGAAGACCGAAGTCATGTACCAGGCACCCCTTCATGGCACCTACGCACCACCCAAGATCTACATTGACGGGCACCAACTGAATGCTGTGGAACATTTCACTTACCTTGGAAGCATCATCTCCAACGATGCCACAATCTCCAAGGATGTGGACCATTGTCTGTCCAAATCCAGCAGCTCATTTGGACGTCTCCAGAAACGTGTTTGGCAAAACCACTCCCTAAGACTCTCGACCAAAATCCAGGTCTACAGGGCAGTCGTCATCAGTATCCTGCTGTATGGATCTGAAGCTTGGGTCCTCTACAGGAGACACATCAAGCTGTTGGAGCGTTTCCACCAGAGATGCCTACGTTTCATCATGGGCATTAATTGGCAGGACTATACCACCGAAGTCCTGGAGAAAGCTGATCTCCCAAGCATCGAGTCAATGCTGATGCTTCGACAGCTGCGCTGGGCAGGTCATGTAGCGCCAAAGGCCGTCTTCTACGGCGAACTGCGTGAAGGTAAACGCAGCGTTCGAGCTCCACACAGACGCTACAAGGACCAACTGAAGCAGCAGATGTCACGTAGCGAAATTGACCACCACAGCTGGGAGACACTGGCAGCAAACAGATCTGCCTGGAAAACTTCCACCAGGAAAGCTGTCAGGAAATTTGAAAAGGAAAGGACACAGACAGCCAGGGAAAAACGCGAGCGGAGAAAGGAGGCATCATCTCAAGTTCACCCCTCCAGCGACCAGCCAACTTTCACGTGCGCCAGCTGTTCCCGACAATGCAAGTCCAGGATTGGCCTGTACAGCCACCCGAAGGCTTGCCTCACCCGGACTAGACCTTCTTCCCAGTGATCTTCGGGTACGAAGAAACTGCCATCATTATCATCACAGATACATGCTCCCCCATACCCCCCTCAGTCCCCCGCACACTGCCGGTGTGTTTCTGTGTCACTCTGTGTCAGTGATACACGGTTACCCCCCCCCCCCCACCCACCCCACCACCACTGTGTGTTCACCGGCTGACATTAGTTTATGTTCCTCGGGGTCAGTCTGTCCGCAGGGTCTGTCTGTCAACCTGTCTGTCTCTCTCGCAGACTTACAGACATCGTGTAAACGTGATGACCTCAGTTCAGTTCGCGTAATCTATATAGTCAGCCTTCATTCAGACAGACGTACGCACACACATACACAATGACACAACACGGCAAACAACTACACACACACACACACACACACACACACACTACACACACACACGCACGCACACGGCGCACTACAACACAACACACGAACTCTCACTCTCTCAGACGGAGCCTACATCTAGGAAACGAGCGGCCTACATCTAGGAAAATCGGAAATCCTCAGAAAAATCAAAGAATACCAAAAAGAACAGGTACAAGGCCATCACACCATCGATCGCCTCAAAGAAATAAAAGCAGAGAGAGGGAGCGGCCGCAAGTCTAACATGAAAGGTAGAGCACGATGCTTTGCAAATCAAACAAATATCGGCATCATCTCCAAACCAACATTGCGCAAATTTCTTCAAAACGGAACAGAGTCTCTGTGGGCCTTTCCAAATACAATAGACTGAGCAACACACTAGACGCCACGTTTTTGGCATCAGAGATCTTTTCCCATCCCTCTTGCGGCCAGTCAGTGGCAGCCTCTGTGCGTGTGTGTTTGTGTGGATGTGTGGGTCTGTGCTTTTGAGTGCGTTTGTGAATGCGCGAGAGTGTAAGTGTACACAAGTGTCAGGAGAGATCTGTGTACGTGTGTGTGTGTGTGTGTGTGTGTGTGTGTGTGTGTGTGAGGAGGTGGGAGTGCGGGGGGGAGGTGGGGTAGAGGATGAGGTATGTGAGTATACGCATGCCTACACTGTGGGAGCAACAGGATATTGGAACGTATATATGTGTGTGTGTGTGTGTGTATCTTTGTATATATGTGTGTGGGGTTGGGGGTGGGAGATATGGGCGTATGTGTGTGTGCTTGTACAAGTAAGTGTTCATCTCTGTGAGTGTGTGTTTGTGTGTGTGTGTGTGTGTGTGTGTGTGTGTGTGTGCCGTGGAAGCTGCGATACGTAGACTAGAAATGAGTGTGTGGAGGAGGGGGGTAGAGGAGCGTAGACTAGAAATGAGTGTGTGGAGGAGGGGGGTAGAGGAGGTGCAAGGTAATGTGTGTGTGTGTGTGTGTGTGTGTGTGTGTTGGAGCTCATGTACGTTTATATGTATTTGACTGTGCTTTCATATCTGTGAAACTGCATGTTTGGTGGATTTCTGTTGTGCATGTGTGGGTGTGTGTGTGAATGTGTGTCTTCATGTTTTACATTTATTCGCTTATTTATCACCATTGTTGTCTTATTTATTTATTTATTTATTTTATTTTTATTATTATTTTTTTATTATTTTTATTTATTATTTTATTTATTTATTTATTTAAAAAAAAATCATTTTATTAGTATTACTATTATTATTACTACTACCTTTTTCTATATTATAATTATTATTCATTTATTTATTTATTTATGTAAGCTTATCTATTATTTATTCCCCTGTTTTTTTGTTTTTTCTTTTTTTTTCTCAAGGCCTGACTAAGCGCGTTGGGTTACGCTGCTGGTCAGGCATCTGCTTGGCAGATGTGGTGTAGCGTATATGGTTTGTCCGAACGCAGTGACGCCTCCTTGAGCAACTGAAACTGAAACTGAAACTCAGAGGGAGGGAGAGTGAACGCTGAACGACTGTAACAACTTTCGTGACAATTGCAAGAATTACACACACACACACACACACACACACACACACACTCATATATATATATATATATATATATATATATATATATATATATATATATATATAACACCCCACAAAGATGATTTCATTCAAAAGTGCCACATGACATGTGGATTATATTATAGCCAGCCTTCATTCAGCCGTACAGACGTGCGCGCGCGCGCACACACACACAACTGAGAGAGAGAGAGAGAGAGAGAGAGAGAGAGAAGGTTTTCGACAAGGAGAAAAACAGAAACTGAAAAAGCGTGCTGAATGATCATGAAGCAAGTGTGGTGGAACAGTCGTGGACTGACTGACTGATAAAAAAACAACAAAAAAACCACGCCACACTTGTTGAATAACAAAAGCACATGTCGCCGTAGCGACCATGGAGGGGCACTCCAACTTGCAATATGATTGGTTGAGTTCACGTGTCCTTCCCGTGGCCCTGTCTTCAGCATTGCCAGTGCAAGCACGCACCGCGCCGGCTTTGATAGTCACAAGCAAGGGAAAGCCAGTGCTTTTACTTCCGCGATCAACCATCCGGTAAGTAGGACCGGTAACTTTGCGTAACATTGCTGTCAAACTTGCAAACTATAGTTGCAGTGTACTTTTCTGTCAGAGACTTCGTAATTTTTTGGAAAAAAATCGACTTTCGTGATTTGTCTTACATTTTAGACACCCGGACATCAGTTTCAGTGTTTGCGTTAGCCGGTACAGCTTGCTCGAGGTGGCGTGAGATTTCAGGTCAGGCGCGGTTATGGTTATAATGTCGCCAGACTGGAAAAAAAGAAGTAAATCTGTAATATGGTACATGAGACAGACGAAATGTTTCGTATAAAAACAACTGCTAAATTAAAAACCATACCATTAAGTTATTATATTTTTTAAATGGTTTAAACTGTGACAGGGTTGACACCCCAGTCATGATGGGGTGGTGGAGGGGAAATTTTAGGGTGGGGGCGGAGGTTGGGAAGGAGGTCACACATTTCTCTCACTCGTCGGCGTTGGCAACTCCACGATAGCTTTCTCATAAAAGTTTGTAAATCTTTTGAACTTGTTGATTAGCAAGTGAAAAACAGTTCTGTGAGAAATGTCGCGAAAATCTTGGTTTTGACGGGGAGGAGGGGGTGCTTAGTTAACGTGTTTGCTCAGTCAACATAAAAGACTTGCGAAATGCCATGTTCCGCAGATCTGAGACGTGCACTGAGACACGTCTCTGCTTACACTGACTCGAGGACACACGTACCCGTTACACAAAACCGATCAGACCAGATGCCATTGTATGTACGTGTTTCCCCGCAGTCTCGCTGCCCGCGAATTAACACCCACTGTTTTCCAGTGTAATAAATTACCTTACACAATTATATACTCAAAATGTTCAATGTATTAGCAACAACAACCACCAAAAAAAGTACACATGGCTTGAATGTAAAAAAGAAAAAGAAAAAAAAAGGGACATGTCTGTGAAGTGATGTGATGTCATGTACTGGACATACACTTTGTAACACAACACACACACACACACACACACACACCACACATACACACACACACACACACATGTACACACTCACACACATACACACTCCTAGATATAGTAATAGCAAGTGTGAAATAAAAGTTCTTGCTTTGCAATGTTTTATTATTATCATTATTATTATTATTTTACTGCACTTTACTGCACTAGAATGACATTTGTACTAATGTGAATAGCTGACATACAAAAATGAGGTGAAAAACATTATTTCCATTCCAGTTTCACAGGAATGGTTAAAGGACCTGTTGCCTTTTATGGTCATAGGGGCAGTGATATCACATTCACGGTGTCAAGGGCTCAGCATAGGAAGACAGGTCCCAATCCTCTCCTTCCGCCACTTTTGAGGTTCCCCAACAGAAGTCATTCAAGTATTCACATCTGGGTGGTGTGAGTAAGATCAGAGTAAAGGGCACAAAACCATGTTGAAATGGGGCCTCTTACTTTGTTCACTGGTGAACACTGGATCAGAAGGCCAGTGTCTAGCCGATTCTGCCACGGTGCCCACATACTCTGGAATTAGTGTTCTTACTTAAATGCCTATGTTTAATAAATCAGACAAATAATAGTGTGTAAAAAGTTTGGTTCATCATCTTTACAAACATGCAAAAGATCAATTATGTATGTTAAAGAATCTGTTACCCATGTTGGCCTTTTGGTGGGCTATAAAAACAAGAATTATCCAGTGTTCATATAGATCTACAAAAATACTTTTAATTTAAGTTCTTATCAATAACAGATTGTTATTGTGCAACCGACGGGCGCAATAGCCGAATGGGTAAAGCGTTGGACTTTCAATCTGAGGGTCCTGAGTTCGAATCTCAGTGACAGTGCCTGGTGGGTAAAGGGTGGAGATTTTTCCGATCTCCCAGGTTAACATATGTGCAGACCTGCTTGTGCCTGAACCCCCTTCATGTGTATACGCAAGCAGAAGATTAAATATATGCATGTTAAAGATCCTGTAATCGGTGTCAGTGTTCAGTGGGTTATGGAAACAAGAACATACCCAGCATGCACACCCCCAAAAACGGATTATGGCTGCCTACATGGCAGGGTAAAAATGGTCATACATGTAAAAGCCCACTCGTGTACATACAAGTGAACGAGGGAGTTGCAGCCTACGAAACAAGAAGAAGAATTGTGTGATAATGTAAGTTAAAATATTTTATCGCATTTTCTGACTCAGTAAGTATAATATGAAAACAAGAAGACCCGCCTGAAAGCAAAAGATGTATGTATAAATTTGATTTCTACTAATACATAGAAATATAATTTCCACTAACAGTGAAAGTTGATATAACATATATGGTGACCGGATGAAAATACTCCATCTGAAATCCATGAAACACTTCAATGACAGAAATTGACTGGAATATCAAATATGTACTCATTTAATGGTGACTGGATGAAAATACTCCATCTGAAATCAATGTAACACTTCAATGACAGAAATTGACTGGAATATCAAATATGTACTCATTTAATTAGAAGGCTTTAAAACTACACATTCAGATGCCTGCTGGGATGAACACAGACCTTAAAAGCAAACCCTACAGAAACAAACTTGACTGGTGTTAAAAAAGAAAAAAGAAAAAGAAGTGTTCAAACCATTATTTGTCTACAGTGACAGCAACAGAATTGAGTCATGCCATCTCAGTATTCAGTCATTGAAGAAGAGCTACTGACTGCAGATTAGAGGGTTGGGTATTCAGTCTGCAATCCCTGAAGTGCTTT
This sequence comes from Babylonia areolata, assembly GCF_041734735.1. NCBI lineage: Eukaryota > Metazoa > Mollusca > Gastropoda > Neogastropoda > Buccinidae > Babylonia > Babylonia areolata. Next base: position 83,020,699 of record NC_134876.1, read on the forward strand.
AGTGAGGGGGAGACTGATCAGATAAATGGGAAATTTGTGGCCCCATTTAAAAGACTGTTGTTTGACATAATGTTGTGGGCATGCAGGAAAGAACACAAACTAATCATATCTGAAAAACAAGAAAGCAAGCACAAGAACTATTTCCACTCAAGATTTATAGATGCAGGGGAAAAAAAATGTCCCAAAACAGGTTACAGAACCTGCCAAAGAAGAGATCCATTCCACCTCCTCAATCACCTGTGCTTGATCTGCCACAGATAGTAACATGGCCTACTTTAGGTGGTCACATAGCTAGCATAGCAAGGGGTTGATGGAAATCCATGCTCTACTTATGGTCTTTGCAGATTATTTTACTGCTGGCTAGAGAGCACTGATCCGTGAATCTTTGTTGTCACTATGGGCAGCAAGAACATTTTGACTTAATTTTGAGGAAAAACTTGGTTGCTTATATTGGTGGGGAACCAATACAAGGTCTTCTGTAGGCTGTTCCTTGCTTGTGATAAAATTATAGTGTACCCAGTTCCTGTCTGTATGTTTTCAGCAAGACAGCACCATTTTTTTCAGGCTTTTTTTTTTTTTTTTTTTTTTTAAGGGGTGGGAAGGGGGTTATTCTGAAATGTCATCTCAAATCCCAACAATCGATTCTTGTCAATAATCTAAACAGTACTGTATTTCTTTATTTAATTTTATTTGATTTTTTTTCCCAAAACATTTCTGTATTGAAATCAGAGTTGAATCCACTGGATTATGTGCCCTTTCAGAACACAGCCATTCTCAGTGGCAGATACTTCCTATCTGAGGGCACATAAGTTATTCTGCCAGCTGTCCTCATTTGGATCTGTCAAGTACTGAAACACTGAGGTTGAGAAAAGTTAAAGATTAAAAGGTTGCATGTCTCATAGCCAGTAACCGCTGTTGGGGCTGTGAAATCATCTTCACTGTGTCCAGACTCTGACACATGAAGGTAGGGCTCAGTCTGTTTCTACCCCTTTTAACCTTTTCCATCTGAAATCAGGCAGCCATTCACATCTGGATGGAGTGAGGAAAATCAGAGTAAAGTGTCTTTCCCAAGGACAAAACACCATGCTTGAATGGGCCTTGAACGCTGATCACTGGTGAAATCTAGATCAGAAGTCCAGTGCCAATCTGACTCTTCCGCAGCGCCTCAGAAAGTTGAGGAAATCTTGTCAGATCAGAGTGGAACATTAAGTGGGTTATTTTTTAATGGAAGCAACAAGGAGTTGGAGAACAAATACTGTGTCGGCCAAAGAAGAGGTTAGCTATACTCGTATTCTCTTGTGAAGTTGGTATAACTGACGTGTTAATAAATTTCCAGTTGCGAGGCAGTGTGTGAGTGTCTGTGTGTGTTTGTGTGTGTTGGTGTGTGTGTGTACATGTGTGTGAGTGCACGTTTTGTATTGAATAATCTTTTTTTTTTTATATATATATATGCCTTATTCAGAAAGGTTAGAAACAGAAGGGGAGGGTTGTTTCTTGAAAAAAGAAGCTTGCCTTTGGAAAGGATATAGCATTGTTCAAGGATATGGCATTGTTGAAAGATGTGGCACTGTGAAAAATGAAATGTTGATAATTTCTGCTTGTTTTCACAGACTGCCAACAAACAACTGGTGTCCTTGACTAAATGAGTCATCTATTATCACACCACACAATACATGAAGTTAGAGTGTGCACCACATACATGAGACCTTTGCCCTCATTCCACATCACCCTATCGGGCCTCACCGTTCACACCACAATTATCTCACACCACTGTTCTTTCTTCACAGAGTGCTCTCAAGCATACATACACACACACACTTTCTGTCTCTGTCACTCACTCTCCTTCTTTCACTTTTGTTTAGCACATGCTGCATTGAAATCAAGATGTGCTGATAACTGTTTGATTCACAACTGTTTGATAATGGCTGATTTATCACTGTTGTTTTTGTTGTTGTTGTTTTTTAAAAAGGAAATGAAATGTTCACAAACACATGATTCACTACCCTCTTCACCTAATCCTCCACATCACCTTCACCTTGCCAAACCCCACCCCCTAATAACCCACCCAGCTAGTATCTTTGAGGCAGTTTGAGTGTGTGTGTGTGTGTGTGTGTGTGTGTGTGTGAAGTCAACCTCTTTGCCATACACAGTCTTCTTTTTATATTGCTCCTATGAAACTGAAAATTAAAATGCTTTTCATTTGTGCAGGTGAGTCGAGCAGGAGGACAGGAATTGTGGAACGAACAACAGCAGGAACAGAAAATTTGACCGCTCTGCTTCAAAGATGGGAAAGGGTGGAGATGGTGCTGGAAGTCAGGAGACGGAGAAGAAAGAGGTGAGAGCACTCTGCTGCCTTCCCCCTTGTCTTCATTTGTTTGTTTGTTTTTATTTCAGTTTTCAAATCAATCTTCTCTGATGCTTTCCATTTAGATAGTTCAGTTTTCAAATTGGTCTTCTCTGATGCTTTCCATTTAGATAGTTCAGTTTTCAAATCAGTCTTCTCTGATGCCTTCCATTTTGGTCCCATGAGCCATGTTTTTACAGTTCATATACAATGATCCCTGAAAAAACTATAAAAAAAACCCAACAAACTTTTATGTTTTGACTCCAGTTTGGGGTAAGGTTACATAAAAATGATATTAATAATCATGTAATTGAAAAAGGAGGATGGAGGTAAAATGACAAAAGTGAAAAGAGATTAACTGTGTTTTGCACGTCATGTGAACGAAAGACCGACAACTCAACAGTAAAATAGTTACAGAACATTGATTGTGGAGTAACTTTTCACATAACTGCACTTTGAGACTGTCACACAAACATTATGCAGTCTGTTCACACACACACACACGCACACACACACACACACACACGCACACACACACACACACACACACACACACACACACACACACACACAGGGGAAGAAAAATTATTTGAAAAGTGCATTTGCACACTTTTTCCTTTGTGCAGAGAATGAATGAATTGAGCAATACAATAATGTCATTCTCGAAACAAAGTCACTTCAAAGAAAATCAAAAGAACCCCAACTTGTTTACAAAATATTGTAGAAAGGTTCACGTCATTGTCACAAAACAACAAGCGTACTACAAGCAAAATGAGAGCTGGATAGTGCTGCTTTGTGCACATAAGAAATCAAATCAAATCATGTTGCTTATGTGGGGTGCAATAGCCGAGTGGTTAAAGCGTTGGACTTTCAGTCTGAGGGTCCTGGGTTTGAATCTCGGTAACAGAGCCTGGTGGGTAAAGGATGAAGATTTTCCCAATCTCCCAGGTCAACATATGTGCAGACCTGCTTGTGTCTGAACCCGCTTTGTGTGTATATGTGTGTATACACAAGCAGAAGATCAAATACACACATTAAAGATCCTATAATCTGTGTCAGCGTGTGGTGGGTTATGAAAACAAGAACATACACAGCATGCACACCCCTGAAAACAGAGTATGGCTGCCTACATGGCTGGGTAAAAACGATCATACAAGTAAAAGCCCACTCGTGTACATACAAATGAACGTGGGAGTTGCAGCCCACAAACGAAGAAGAAGAAGATGTTGCTTACAACCCAGCCCACCATTAAGGGACCATTTCAGGGCTGAACACCCGTCACTTCTTAAAACCCGTGAAAGAGGACATAGAATAAAGTTGAAAGCTTAGTTAAAATGTTTATAAGACTCTAGTTTACCAACGTCTCACGTGGTCCATGTAAGATTTTAATCAGGTGAAAAATAAAAGAAGAAACATTTAAAAGACCCAGTTTTTCTCTCAATCCACGAAAGATTCAAACCAAGTGAAGAATATTGAAAACATGGTGCACATGAAGTAAAACCAAGCCACCATGGTGTCAAGTGTGACAATCCTTTGTGCAGCTGAAGACGTTTAGCTGGGAGGAGGTGAAGACTCATGCGCAGAGGACCGACAAGTGGCTGGTCATTGAGGGCCAGGTGTACGACATCACATCCTGGTCTCAGAGGCATCCAGGGGGCAGTCGTGTCATCAGCCACTATGCCGGGCAAGATGCAACGGTGAGTACAATCCAGTTCACTCCAGGGTGCGTACAGCTGAGACATGGAAGTCTAGAAAAGTCGTCGAAAGATGAGATAACCATTTCCAGGTCTGGAAATGTCTTGGAAAAAATTTTGTCTTGTGTCTGGAAATGTCTTGGAATTTTGATAAAAACCCTTGACTAGTACCATTCTACAAAGAGCTTAGTGTGTTTTTAAAAACCCCACCCAAACCAAATATAAACAAAAAACATATAAATAGTGATGAAAACTGAACATTGATATCAGGATATCTGCTGATCTCTTTTGTCAGCAGTCTAGCAGATAAATTTTTAATAAAGTTTGACTTTGGTTTGTTACGGAAAATGTTCACTCTGGTCTGGAAGAGGTCTAGAAAAAGTACAGAATTTAAATTGGTCACATCTCTGGGAACCCTGAGACTCCTTTCATCCTGGGTCACATGTTCTTGTGTAGCAAGTGTGTACTCACAGATGCCAGGACCAGGAAACTAGTAAAGAGTGTTTGGAACACTGCTTTCTGTTTGTTTGCACCAAAACTAGTTTATGTTGTTAACTCCCTTTTGCTATGGGAGATAAGTCTGCCATTGTCCCTTATGATGCGAGTGTGTGCCAACAGATACTAAGGAACAAGGATCTCTGTCTTGAACCCTTTTTTCAGTTTTGTTTTGTCTGCTTTGTTTTGTCTGTGTCATCCATTGCAGAGTGATGTCCAACTGTCATATGGCATTAGTTTTGTACCAGTTCAAAGTCTGATACAAGGTGATGCTCAGTTTTGCGATTGTTTTCAGTTGCACGAATGAGCAGAATGTCTTTTCATGTGTGTATAATGAATGACATGAACGAATATGAGAAGTCACAAAAAAAAGAAGAAAACAGAAAGATTGACACTGATTGTTCTGTGTAACAGGATGCTTTCCGTGCATTCCACAATGACCTTTCGGCAGTCAAAAAGTACCTGAAGCCAATTCACAAAGGATCAGTACTGCCTGGTGAACAACAGCCTGAGTCCTCAATAGAAAAAGACTTCCGGAATCTTCGTGACACTGCTGAAAAAATGGTAAATTTCATTGATAAATATGGGAAATTTTGGCTGTTTGAACTGAGTACATGTGGGACAATTTTTATAAATCTCATGGCATAGGTCTTTGCCATCATACTAAGTACTGTATGTGTGTGTGATTGAGTGCGTTACACTTAAGAATTGAAATATCAAACTCTGTTTCTTAATTTTTCAGGGTCAGACTTTCTTTGTTGTTGATGTTGAGAGTTTGTAGGCACAAAAAAAAAAAAAAAAAAAAAAAGAAGAAGAAAAGGAAAGAAAAAGAAAAAAAAGAAAGAAAGAAAAAAAAGAGCTGGTGGATTTCTTTTTCCTATTGAAATGAAATTTATTTTCTGTAATTAATGCTAATGTAAATTCTTTTTTTTTTCAGCTTTTAGAAAGTATTCACATTTGTTTTGATATTATTTCAGGGTCTGTTCAAGCCCAGCTACATGTTTTACTTTGTGGTCATTGCTCATGTCCTGGTTCTGGAAGCGATGGCGTACCTTGTGATGCGGGAGTTTGGCACGGGGTGGATTCCTTGGATCGTTGCTTTGCTGTGTACTGGTACTGCGCAGGTAACCACACCTGACGAGTCAGGCTAACTGATCCAGTATTGCAGTTACTGCTGTGTGTTTTCATTATCAGCTGTAACCTTGTTCAGGTCATGATGCTATGCTGTTTTAGCTCAGGCTCAAGGCTTGGCTTAAGTCATAGGTTGACCTCAGCTTACAGCTGGGCCAACAGCAGAGTATGAGCTGTGATCAGTGGTTTCTCCACTGCAATGGTAATTCATTTACAGTTGTCTTGTGTGAAGGACTGTGACTCTCAAATTAAGAGGCAAAATTCCACTTGCTTTTATTGCTGCAGCTTTTGGGGCTAGTTGGCCTTTGGGAACCATCCTGCACTGACTGTCGTAAAGCCCTCTTGGCCAAGAGAATAGGGATCTGACTTGGGCAAGACACAATGATCAAATTCTAACTCTGATAACTGGGATAGTAGTTGCCTCCTCTGCTGTTCTGATGGTCAGTTGGACATGACTATCATATTATGCTGCATGCTGTTTTTGCTATTAGCTGAAACCTTGTTGATATACTGTCTGAGATAGTGATGCTGTCTGAACAAGATTATAGCCGATAACAAGATTATAGCCGATAACAGATAACAGAAAACAGTACGGTGATAATTTGTTTAGATTCTGGGAAACCTTTGAAATAATTGCACATGACATTGAATGAAAGTGATGATGGAAAATATAATTGTTTTGAATAGTCTCATTTTGTGTGTGCATGATTTTACTGTATATTCTCTGAATCATATATATATATATGTTATTATATATATATATAATTATATAACTGTTCATTTTTGCTCTTGATTTTTGAAGATGTTTTCTTTCATTACTCTCTCTACCTTCTCATAACCACACATGACTTGGGGTTTAGCAGTTTGTGAAAGATCAAGATCAATATCGTTTACAAAGAATTGGTAAATGTCAGCTGAATCTTGCCTTCCGGTGCCTCAACAGTGAACAGTTCAGTGACAATAGTACCTGTAAATAAGACAAAGGCATACAACTTCACTTTGGCATTATATACTGCCCACAAAAATTAGACAATAGAGTAAACCTGGCTTCAGCTTGCACCAGTTTGGCACCATCAGTGTACAAGTCAAACAGGGAGGATACAAAGGAATTCCTCTCAGTGATGCTCAGCACTTTCCATCTTCTTGCGTACTTGAGAACAGGACAGATTGTTGGGGAAAAGGAACAAAACAACTGGCAAGGAATTTTGATGTGTGTGTGTGTGTGTGTGTGTGTGTGTGTGCGTACAAGCATGCGCATGTGCATATGTGTATGTGTGTTTATTTGTGTGTGTGAAAATCCAGGGACTACATATCTGGAAGAAAAATATCTGGAAGAAAAATGATGAGTTGGTAAAGACTTTAAAAAAAAGGTCTGTGTTGAATATCTCTGCATTGGTCACATTGTTTTTTCTTCTTTTTTTTCAGGTGCAGGGTGGATGGCTGCACCATGACTTTGGTCACCTGTCGGTGTTTAAAAAATCCAAAGTGGACCACTTCTGTCACTACATAGTCCTGGGGGTCCTCAAGGTAAATAAGAGGAGGTTTGGGACACAGCATCATCTCTGTTTACCTTCTTTCTGGCACATAACTTGGTGTCTTGGAATGGGGTGTCAGCCAAAATCGGCAGTCATTGCACAGACATTGTGATTCCAGGTTTTGATTGTGAAAGTGATTTGGTATGGCACAGACTTTATTTGAATCATCGGGTGTTTAACGGTTGATTACCAGCAGTACTGTTCAGAATGAATGGACCATCCCAGTTTGATCAATGATACTGTTCAAAATGAATGGATTTAACAACATTGCTGCATTTTATTTCTGTGAAGCAAGTGGGGGGGCGCTGTTTGTTTTCTTGTCTTCAAAATAACCCCTGTTGAAATATCTCTTTCATTTTTTATGTATCATGGTCACTCCATTATTTGGCTATATTTATAAAATATGATATGGTTTTATTTAGTGTAACATTATATGAGTGCAGAAAGTTTGTGTTTGGGGGAAAAAGAATCAATTGTATACACTAAATTGTATTTAATGTCAGATTGTGTTTTGTTTTCACCGGTTGATTTCATCAGTCATTCGCACACCTTTATTTTCAGGGAGCCTCACCTCACTGGTGGAACCACATGCACTTTCAGCATCATGCCAAGCCAAATGTTGTAAGTTGTGTGTGTGCATGTGCTTGTGTGAATGCGCACATGTTTTCTTGTGTTTTCATACACGAGCTTCAGTGTTGTTTTTTTTTTTTAGATTTATATTTTTGAAATGAATATTGAATAAACTTTGCGTGAATTAAAGTTTGTTAATGCGTCCAGTTCATGGCTTTTGTAACAGGTTTGTATTAAAAGAGATGAATGTACTTTTTAAAAATTGTTCCCATGTGTGTTATGAACACAAGTAAAATATGTTTACTTGGCATGTTAGTGGTTTAAGAAATTGGAAATTGTTTTCTGGTTTTATTTTAAGTGAAAGATTATTCCATTATGTGGTAAAGCATTCCATGATATTTGGCCCACAAGGTGCTGCAGCGCATGAGGCGCACCCCTTGAACTGAAAGAAAAAAGATACATTGAATATGTTTAAGGTGCACACATCCAATAAGTTGCATCTGCCGGAAAGTGAAAGTCCTCCATGATGGCTCTGCTAACAGCGGATGTTGTTTTCTGAAGGGTGACATCATCTTCGGAAAACTGGATTAGACTCTGACATATTTCATCTGCTTTTTAACTTGGCAGTGTTAATCAGTTCATCTGCTCTGTTATCCATTGCTTTAAAAAAATGTTTTAATACTTTTTTAAAAACAGTTTTACAGCTATCAGTCAAATGTACTGTTGTAAATCAGAATCCAGTCTGCTATCAGTGCTTTCAGTCCAGTCTGCCATTTTGCTTTGCGTTCTGCTTTTGAATAGCAGTCAGTTCACTTCTGATTTCTCTACTTTTGCATCATAGATTTATCCCCAACTCAAACGCAACTCTTTGTTCATGGCCTAAAGCTGAACTGCGATAATGTTCAGTTGAAATTTTGTTAAGTATACGACTTGCTTTCAATTTGATATGATGGTGAACATGAAGTAGCGCCATATAGGCCAAACATGATGGTAATTCAGCTGTTCAAGGTGAGAAGGGGTGAGGGGGTGGGGTGTGTGTGTGTGTGTGTATGCATTTATGTGTGTCTATTTTTGTGTTTTTATACATTAAATGCACTGTCAGTAACTTCTTGCTGGTAGCTTTCTTCACTGCAGTTATTTTATTCAACATCTTCATCATCCTCGTCGATGTCGAAACCTTCAGTTCGAAGCAAACTCTTCAGCAACAGTAAAAAGCCACTGTCTTGATCTAGTTTGTCAAAAAAAATTTCCACTTGTATCACCTGCAATGCCATTTTTGATACATATGCAGATTAGCTTGTCATGTTGGGTACTGAAGTCAACGGCTCGCCAGCGAGTGTATAGTTTCGGAACCTCACAAAGAAACTTTCCATTCGACCCTTGACACGTTCGCAATGCCCGGTGTTGCTGCAATTTTTATGCTACCCCATGAGGAAAACGTGGAAAAAAAATGTTAATTGTCGAAACTGCTACATTGTTCTGTCGTCCTGAACGCTGCCTTACGTCAGGAACGCTATTAGTTCAATCATCCGGAGTGAGTTAAAGATATATTTATTTGTTTGTTGTTTCACTGTGTGATGTATTGTATGGATCTGAGGTATGAAAGAAAGTAATGGAAACGTGTGGTTTCCTTCAGATGGACAAGGACCCTGACATCCGAGTGGAGTCACTGTTTGTGGTTGGAAAGGAGATGCCAGTCAAGGTTGGTCATGCCTGGCGTGTTATACTTCAACTGTATTCTCTTCTTTTTTTGTTTTGTAATGAGGCGATGATGTAAAATAGATCTTGATCTGCTGTAATTGCTTTCCCCATCTTCCTGTCTGTCAGTGATATTACTGTCATGTTGTTCTTTGTGATTCCCCATACTCAGCCACACCTAGATTTCCTCTGTCCCAGTCCAAGCATCGGGGGCTCTGTATATCAGGCCGTCATGAGGCCACTCTGCAAAGAAGTCCCTTCACTGTCAGTCTCCTGTTTGGCCTGTTCCTTTTCAGCAAGTGGAAAACACTGCTCACTGTTACTATACCTTCTGATTATGATTAACATATTTATCAAAGAGCCATGTTGCACTTGCCGTTTCATGAATGTTTAAATAATCAAATTATGTTTTTTAAGAAAGAAGACAAGGGAAGGGGTGGTGTGTGTTCATTTGGTGGTCAGGATGTTCAGTATAGAAACCCACTCTCTTCTGATTACTACTTCCTGCAAACCCCAGATTGATATTGCAAAATGAACTGATGGTAGAATCAAATTACAAATCATAATCACACGAAACTGATTGTGAAAAACCTAGAGGTAGATGTGGTTTGATATGCTTGAATTTTTTTTAAAATGTTTGTAATATTGTATATTATACCAGCTGTAGAGGTGAAGTGGTTAGCATCACTGACTGACTGTTGGGAGGAGGCAGGTTTGAATCCCAGTGGAAGTGGGGTTTATCAGCCCTCGGCTGGCTCCTACCCAGAGTTAAGTGTGCTGCTGGCTTAAATGGGAAGACTGTGACCACACAGTTGAGTATTATCCACTTCGTGGATGTGTCTTTGGGTGTGTTGCTCTAATTTCCAGACCTACACTGCAAGTGTCTGTATCTCTAGGGCCTGTTTAACCTTGGTTGGCATATCATTATGACAGGAAGCATAGAGTACAGCCATGTCACGTAATCCCATACCTTAATGGATTTCCACAGCAGCATTGTCATCATCATCATCGTCATCCTCCTCTTCCTCATTCATTGATTTAAAGTCCCAAGTTATGTGGCCTTTCATGCCCTGTTCATATGGTGACCTCAGTTTTGATGCCCATCCATTTCCGTGCTTGGGGTGAGTCTTTGTTAAGGTCTTCAGTGTTGACGGATTCATGGGGGACTGTCATTGGAGGGATGTGATGGTGGTCTCTACTCCAGTGGGGACGCTCATTCAGTCTGGTTTCGTAACTAAGCCATTATTGTCAGTAGGGGGCTTAGTAGGTGGTGTTCTCAGTGTGTTAACTCAGAGCAGGCACTACTGAAAACCTGAACACTACCGAAGTGACTCAACTGTAGTGCAGGGTCTCCACTGGTGTGTGGCCTCCTGGTGACCTTACATTGGTGGTTCCTTGTGTACTGCTGACGCTGGGACTGTGACAGACGAACTCGGGTGTGGCGGTATATGAGGCACTTGAAATCAGCGAGGAGTGGGAGTAATGCCGCTGAAACGGGGCATATGATGGGGCAGCAAAAAAAAAAAAAGAAAAAAAAGAAAAAAGGTATATCACCGCTGGGCACTAACTATAGCAAAATTAAACCTGGTGAAACAGATTCACAACTTGTGAGATTGAAGCGCACTGTCCTGGGTAAAATGAAATAAATTGTGTGTCTCTGAGCTTGGACTTCCAAGTTCTGATTCGAGTTGAGAAATGTATGCCAGCAGCTTGTCTCCCTTGATGAAAACAGCGTTCTTGGTCTTCCTCAGGTGGCTCAGTCAAAGAAGAACAGCATGCCGTACAACTGGCAGCAACACTACTGGTTTGCCAGTGAGTTTTTGTTGTTTGTGTTGTTTACTTCTCTTTTCTGTGAAGAAACCAGGAATGGAATTAACTGATGTGCTCTGTGTTGGGTGTGTGTGGGTGGTGTGTGTGGATGGTGTGTGTGTGTGTTTGTGTGCATGTATACGTATGCAAATGTGTCAATGTGTGCATACATATATGTGCTTGTGTGTGCAAGTGGGAGGTTGTGACAAACAGCACTCTAACAATTCTTATGTGGATATATATCATGATACATATAACAGTCTGGCCAGCAAAGATTCGCGGAAACAAAATACATATCTTTGCATGGTGTTTTTAATATATTATTGTGACTGAACTGCATATCTTTGAAAAAATGTGGATTGATTTGAAAACCTACTGACTTGTTGTTGCAGTTGGACCTCCCTTGCTGTTCCCAGTCTACTTTCAGTTCATGCTGTTCCGTCACATTTTTACTAGGAAGTTGTGGATGGTATGTTGTTTGTATATTACCTTTTTGGAGTTGAATAGCTTAGTAACCTGTTCAGTGCCCCAAGACGTATAATTATATACATCCGCAAAAATGCTTTGCTGTTTGCCCCACGACATACACATATGTCCACATCTTTTCAGGATTTTTCGCAGGTCTGTTTTGAAGTGGATGTGTTCTAATAGCCACCAGTTAGAAGACTTGATATATCTGCTTTTGTTATCCACGAGGAGTAACAGCCAGTCACGCTCTGGATGGTGATGACCGGATGTTAGTCGGTACCCCTCAGAAATTTAGACAATGCTTTCAAGATTGTGGATGATGAACCACGAAATGGCATAGTGGCTTGAATCAGCAGTGTAATACAAAAAAGAAAATCAGTAATGTTTGAGATTTTGCCTCCCAAGATGTTGCAGAAGCTTTGCAAGTCATCGATGACGATGAATTTGTCATTTTGTAGATCACATAAATAAACTGGGAGAGGTGAAAAAAGTTGTATCATTCCTAAGTGTATAATAATAACAGGGGGGATGAGACACAAAGGAATTCTTAACTGACAAAGGATGAAGAGCAAAGCTTGAATATTAAATGATATATCTATATATCTATATATATATAAAAAAATTAAAAAAATTTTTTTTTTTTATGGATTCTGCCACCCTTGGCTTACAGCAGTGATGTATTGCAGGACCTGTTTGCTGTGCTGCTGTTCTTCGCCCGCTTCTTGTACCTCTACATACCTCTGCTGGGTTGGGGCATCTTGCCTTTCTACTTCGCCATGAGGTAGCCGCCAGCTGTGTATACCTTCCTTGGAGTAGTTGTGTTGCAAAGTTGTCAGTACTGTCTTCAAATGCATGTTAGGAATTAAACTTTTTTGCCTTCAAAATAATGCTTGTTAAGAATTGAATTTTTTGCTATGAAATGCATGTCAAGAACTAACCTTCATTGTGACATATTAAGAATTCAACTTTATTGTTATCAAATGCATGTTAAGAATTAAACTCTGCTGTTGTCAGATCATGTTAAGAATTAAAACTACTTGTCTTCAGGTTGTGTGAATAGTTATAATTGTATTTGTCGAATCATGTTAAGAATTAAACTTTGTATTCATCAGATTCTGTTGTCATCAAATGCATGTTAAGAATAAAACTCTGTTGTATTCAAATCATGTTAAAAAAAACAACCAAACTTTGTTGTCTTCAAACAGTGTTAAGAATGAAACTTTGTCGTCTTCAAATGCATGTTGAGAATCAAATGAATATTTGGTAAAATTGAACTTTATTGCCATCAAATGCAAATGAAAAATGAAACAGGGAGAGAGTGCTGAAATGAAACACATCTTACCTGTGCTGGGCTGTGTATTCAGAGCTGTCCCTTCAGAGGTGTCACATATTGAAAGTGGATGGTAATTCCTGACCTTACACAAACAATAAGAATCATGAGCCACATATATTTTGTATGTGTTCAGGGATTTTTGCACCAATCGAATTGCGGCCTTTGTTCCTCTGTCTTTGTTCCTCTGTCAAGGCCTGACTAAGTGCATTGGGTTATGCTGCTGGTCAGGCATCTGCTTGGCAGATGTGGTGTATCGTATATGGATTTGTTCGAACGCATTGACACCTCCTTGAGAAACTGAAACTGAAACTGGACCTGTGTAAAAGCTGTGTTATCCATTTATGGCTTTTTAAATGCAGTTATCTGTGTTACATAATGCACACAGAATCTAAATGACAAAAGTTTTGTAGATTTTTTAGTTTATGTGCTGTATGGCCAAAGAATATCTAGAGGAACTGTTAAACATTTTTTATTTCTTTTATGGTTATCTGTTGAAATGATAGAGTTGGTATACTATTTTACTTTTTTTTGTTGCTTTCACACTTTTCTGTTGAAGTGATAAGAGTTGATATGAAATTTTCCAGATGCATGGAGAGTCACTGGTTCACGTGGGTGGCCCAGTCGAACCACATTCCTATGGACATCAAGTCGGACGAGGAGGAGCCATGGATGAAGCTCCAGATGCATGCCACTTGCAACGTGGAGCGCTCATTCTTCAACGACTGGTTCACCGGACACCTCAACTTCCAGATAGAGCATCAGTAAGAATCGCAGCCAGTCTGAGTATTGATGTGAAATATATTTTGTTCTTTGAGACTTGAGTATCAGTGAGAGTCACAACCAGTCTAAGTGTTGATGTGAAATAGATTTTGTGTTTTGAGACTGAGCATCAGTGAGAATCGCAACCAACCTGTATGTTTGTGTGTGTTATTTCAGTTTTGGTTTAAAGAGTTGTTATCTGCACTGATCCATAAACACTGCTCCACATCTGCTTGAAAAAATCTACAACTACAACACCCCCTACCACCCACCCCCCTAGCCCCTCCAAGTCCCCTCCCAGAACACTTGTTGGAGTGATTTGAGTCATGTGCTGAGTCTGTGTGCTGTGTGCAGCCTGTTCCCCACCATGCCCAGACACAACCTGTACAAGATCACACCCCTGGTGAAGTCCCTGTGTGAGAAACATGGCATCAACTACCAGGTCAAGTCCCTGTACCGGGCCTTTGCTGATATTGTCAAGTGAGTCAGATCAGAATTTGGTTGTTGTCGTTGACTCCCTAATTTTTTGTATCTTGATGCTGTCTTCATGTCATCCTTTTGGTTTGTTATCATTGTTATTATTGTAATCATTTCAGCTTTTGCCTGCCCACAGTGCACCACATTGTGCGTCTGCCTTTGGGTTGCGTTCTCGCAACTGATGTATTCGTTGTTCTTGATGGACTTCCATGATGATGATGATGGTTATCATTATATGCCTTAAACATGGTTTTGTTTCTCTTTGTTGTAGTATTAAAATTATGCATCTGTTTTTATGATTCATAATGAAACTGAGACATGGTATCATACTGATGGCAGTGTATGTGTGAATTATTATTTACTCTTAAAAACAAAACAAGAAAAAACATCAGCCTCTCATATTTCAAGTTTCATATTTCATATATCACAACATTGTGTGTGTGTGTGTGTGTGTGTGTGTGTGTGTGTGTGATAATAAGCAGAAACAAGTTATGTATGTATGTTTATATGCTTATATATTTTTATGTTGACAGAACCCTTCGCCATTCTGGAGAGCTGTGGTACTCCACCTATCAGCAGCTTTATTCTTAAACTGCTGCCTGCTGGATTTGGCTTGATGGTGAAGGAATCCACGCCTCGTGAGGATTCTTGCTGGTGATTTCACCATCTGTACATGAATTGTTTGAGCGCTACTTGAACGGTTATTAAGAGCTACCAGCTGTGGAACATTTCCCTTTACAGTACAGGCACATAGTTTTCAGCTTTTTATATTGAGAAATTAATGGCACTTTTGGTTTTTGTAGATTGACTCCTGTTCACAGTTAAGATTTTAATCATGCAATGACGGATATCGTCACTAGATGTGAATGAGACTCTGTTTTGATTTGTTAGTCCTTTGTTTTATGCCTGTTGTTGTAGAATATCTTTGAACAAATTTAGTTTATGATACACATTCATAGAATGTTGGAACATGTGGCTTGACTCACTCAGTTTGTCATACACAGAAATATGCAACTTTTTGTTTCAGTCTGCGAAAAGAACTGTTGCCCTGACATTTCCATTAATGACTGTGGAACGCATCAGAGATGGTGTAATAAAAATGAAGAAGTTTCCATAACCAAATGTAGTCTCAGCACAAACAAATCCATCGTAAATGACTTTGTGCTTGAGAGCTCTGCAGAATAATAGGTTTCTCAATAAATTTCCGTGAAATAAAAATATTTTGCTCTTGTTGAACACCCATAGCACTATTACAGCAGTGGGCAATGGGGGTGCCCAAATCATCTTTGGATCAGCTGTGAAATCCATTTTAGTTTGCAGGGAAATGTCTTTGAAAGAAAAACAATAAAAAAAAACAAGACTAAAACAAAAAGGGGGAAAAACCCACTAATTTGACCAAAAAGAAAAAGAAAATTAATGGACATTCACTGTTCTTTGTTGAATTTTCATTCTGGCCATTGTTGAACAAATTTTGGGGGTCTGATATACTATTGTGGAACATGATGCATATATTTGTGGGAAACACCACACTCTGTCTGGAGTTACATGATTTACATAATTTTAGGCACACCTGCACTGCTGTAGACTGCGTACAGATATTTGTGGACATTTAGTATTGCAAATAAATTTTATTTCAGTACAGTGATTTCATAGTTTACTGTACATGATTATCTCTCACAGTTGCATTCTTGTTCCATCCATTCTGGGTTTCTTCTTTTAATAGAAAGATTTTTTTCCCCTTTTATTTGCCTGTAAATCAGTCTTGGTTTACTGTGAAACAAAGTGGTGGTTTACTAATCAAAATGGTGGTTTACTGTGACGCAAAGTGGTGATTTACTGATTCAAGCATAATTGTTGATTTTGATTGCTAACCACCTTTTCTCCCACTAACGATTACAGATGTACTGATTTTGATTTTCAAAGTTGCATTTCTCATTTTCATCTCCAGAAGTAATGTTTCTTTCTCTTTTCTTTTTTAATCTGTGTTTTTTCCTCACAAAAATATGTAATGTTTCCACTATTGTTCTATCTCTGTGTGATTTTCTTAAAGTTTTAATGTGATAATTAACATCTTATGGACAGTTTCTGCCAAAGTGTGCATGTTAACATAACTTTCTGTTCCATGAAACTTTCAGTTGTTTTTTCTTTCCATTTTGTTATGAATTGTTGATTTAACTTTAAAATTGCCTGTGCTTACTGAAGCTCTTTCATTCAATACAGTAAAATTAATGAAATGATCAATGAGAGGATGCAGATGAACTATTTTTGGAACCATGTTTGCCTTCGTGATGATTGTTATGGTGTACTGAGTAAATTGATAATTTATTTTTGGACCACATTTTGCCTTCATGATAACAGATGTGATAACTAAAATGGTGTCTGGAGCACAACTAACAGCCCTCTGTTTGTCCCTCATTCCTGTTTTGATAATTCTTCTTGTGAGTCATTTTATTGACACACAACTGTGCAACGTGCGAAAAAGTACTGCTGATTGAAGAAGAAGAAAAATCATTATGAAAATAAGCGTTTTCTTGTTGCGTGTGATGATATTTTAGGTCTGTTGGGACAACACTGAATCAGACCTGTGGAATTTTTTTTCTTTCTTTTTTTAGAACAAGAATACTGAAAAGAGAAAGAGCAAAATATAAAATGTAAACAGAGAACCTAAGAACTGGGAAAATGGCTCTTTGTGAAATGGCATAGATTAAAGGCTGAAAGTCCCAAAGTCTTTTATGGCCATAGTGGCAGTGAATGTGTATACATTGGAGGGACCCAGTCCTCTTCTTCTACCAGTTTGAACCTCACCTTACCAAAGTCAGGTATGCATTCACACCTGGGTGGAGTGATGAAAATCGGAGTAAAGTGCCTTTCACAAGGACACAACTCCATGCTGAAATAGAGCCTCTGCCTCTGATCACTGATGAACACAGGAACAAAAGTCCAACAACTGATTTGCCCACTGTACCTGAAATGCTAGATAAGGGTACAAAAAAAGAGGAATGTTTGTGTATGTCAAAAGACTTGTTTTCATTGAGACTACTGAGTTTCAAACTGAGGCTCATGATAACCTTGTACTTATTGTCTAATTCACACAGTGAATTCTGTATCTCTTCTTGTGGCTTGGAATGTGGCATATCAATGACAAATTAAAAAAAAAAATCTCACATGCTTTCTTTTCCATTGAAGCTGTCCCAGATGTGAGCACTATACCATGACTGAAATTTCATTAAACTGAAAAAAAAGAAGAGAAAAAAAAGCTTTCAGTATTTTCTTTTTTGCTCAGTTTTTCTTAAGTGTTCATAGTAGTTTGGTATCAAAGAAATAAACCCCAAACAAAGCAAAACAAATCAAACCCCAAACAAAGCAAAACAAATCAAACAATACCAGTATTAATAGCTGGCTGGGAATTTTGGTGCATGAAGAAACAACACACACACACACACACACACACACACACACACACACACAGGAATTTCATCCTTTTGTAAGATATTAGATAGGAAAATAACAGCAAACTTTCAAAACATTTTGACTTCAAAATGCTTGTGGAAAGCAAAAGTTGTGCCTGCTGACTGACATACTTTGTATCTTGTCCTCTCTGATGTTTTTCAAAATACGAAAAAACAAAACTGCTGCTTGAATTGATATTTTGGTGGATTAAATTTTTTTTTTTTTAAAGTCATTGTTTTTCTGCAGTAAATCACCCAGGTGGAGATTATTTGTAGCATATTTAATATGTTTTGGGGGCAGGGTGTGGTTCAGTGAGTGTGGTTTACATATTTTTAAACTTGATAAAGTAATGCCTTTTGATGTCAGACCTAAATATTCTACAACCCAGGAAGACTTTCTTTCTTTCAGCAGTTTGTCATCATGACAGCCATGCATGTTACAAAATGTGTTGGTGTATGTGTGAGGTCTTCAAGAGGGACTCAAGCACCATCATGTGTTCTGCTAATTCTGTGCCAGAAAACTGCATGGTTCATCACTATTATTATTATCATTAGTATTTTGGATGTGACAGAGTTTTGCATACAGTGCTGTTGAATTTTTATGTTGTTGGACAGTCCTGATATGGCCTTGTGCTGTCAGCCTGACTGTAAGCAAAGGCAACAAATTTGACTGGCCTTCTCTGTTCCATGGCAAGGACTTTGTCTTTCCTTATTTTCTGGATTTTTTCCTCTCTGTCTCATTAATCTGTGTTGTACCAGGGTTCATGTTGTTATTGTCCATTTTTGGACACCATCAGGTTGAATTTGCCCCCCCCACCCCCCATTCACCCCCCCTCCCTTCCTGTTCTGTGGCTTAATTTGTCACTATTTTTGGACATGGTCAAACTGGGCTTTTTACCCCACTGTTGTTGTACACATTTATTTCTTCCTGTTACATGTTTCCAGGTCTTTCTGCTGTGCCATGTTTATTGGTGTCCATTTTCTTACATATTTACAGTGAAAACAACATTTCTGTTTTCCTATTTAATGCAAACTGTGACTCAAATTCTGCTTTAATTCAGCAGTTACAAGTATGTCAGGTAATTCCATTTATAATTACATGGTTGGCTTGAACACACAGAGACATGGATGTTTTCCAGGTCGTGTTGGATACTGCAAGGATCATACCTCTGTCTGACTGGAGTACTGTCACTGTCATGCTCAGATTTGTTTCTGCTCTTTTTCCACAATAAGAAGTTGGGAGTTTTGTGAGATGCGAATAATGTCATCTTGAGATAACCTGCTTGTGTGCATTTGTTTGGTTATAATCTATTTTTGTTGCTTGCTGATGATGAAGTGTTACCCACATTTGTCTGGATATTATCTATTATTGACAATTTATTTGTATTTGTTGCTTGTTGATTATGAAGCATTAGCCTTGCAAGTTATTATTCCTGAATATTTCTTTCAGTCTGATCTTGTGTTTATATTGGAAGTTGTTTATTCCAAAATGCAAGATTTTTTTAAAAGATCAAAACAAAGAGTAATTAAATAGCATTACTTCTTGCTGTATTTTACCTGAACTAATTGACTGTAATCCCTGTTCTAACCAAGCCTCTTTAAATGCATTGAATGTGCTACATTTTGCTCGTGGCACTTATTAAATGCAGCACACCAGAAATGGTAATGATTTATCTGCTTTCATTCATATATACAATTCTAAAATCCTGTGTATGATAGATGTATACTGACCATTCAGCATATGGATGTAATTGGTTAATGGTGCCAGTTGCCATTGATCAACCATGAAAGGTGGTTGATCCACCACAATTTATCAGTTTGTTTGCCATGTTTTTGTATCAGGTAGATATTGAAGGCAATTGTATGCATGGTTTTGCTAAGAAAAATCTTATGCCTATATCAGAATTTACACTTTAATATTAGTATCAGAATATGAATTCGTAATTTATTATCAGGTGGACATTTCACATTTTGAATCTATTCTCATTTAAGTTTGTCATTTTGATTTTCAATGTTATGTGTGCTCTCTATTAGTAAAAGTTATGAATCAATCCAGATGTTTTTGTACATATTGTATGTATGTGTTTGAGTGAATGGTATGCAGGAATTCTGTGTTTAACACCTTTCTGTGTATGTTTATATGTGAGTAATGTAATTCCTGTGTTGTGTGTGGTAAGCACTTACTGTTTCAAACAATGGCACTCACCAAACCCTCCCCCTGTTACTGCTCTGTCATTTTCAGGGTCCACTGGACTTCAAAATGAAAGAGAAACACAAAGGATGGAACTGATAAGTGCGTCATGCTGTGATTATCTAGCATTATTATTATTGATACTTATATATAGCTCCTGTCCTTGGTCAGAGACCAAGCACTTAGCACTTTTCAAAGTCATTTGCAGAACAGGTGACCGTTTGGGTAGAACTGATTGAGAGCTTCCTTTGGGCGCTATCATTCATTCCTTTTAGTGAGGCTGGCCTCACCTCTGTGTGTGCATGGGCACTACACATACGTATAGAAGTGATGTATTTCTGAGATGTGCCTCAGCGTTAGCTACCTGAAAGTGAAACTGTGAGCACACAGTAAATTGGCCACTGATGACTTGCTGCTGTCTGACTAGTGTCACTCACTGAACAGGGATTTGGAATTGTAATACACTGCTGCTGACATATATATTTATTTGATATTTTTTAAATTAAAAAACCAACAAAAAACAAATTTACAAGACACTGTCCATTTCTTTTGAACAATTTTATTTAACAAGGTACAACTGAAAAATGGCATGAATGAAACAAACTTATGACATACAGGTTCATATTATACACGCATAAATGCACATTTGTTTGTCATCAAAACGTTTGGGTCACACAGGCTTTCACATTTGATGAGCCATGATTTTTTTCCCTTCCAAATCTTTCTACTCATGTCAGTCACACAAACTTTCAGTTTCACACTTATTGCATTTTTCCCCCTTCTCCCTTTTTGCTAGCAGAAACCGGCAGATTTTACCACATTCATGAAACACACAACCCTTGTGACAAACACAAACTCACAAACCTCTATAAAAAAGAAAAACAGTCAAACATAGCCACATCGAGTTAAACTGATCGATACTAGTTAACTGCCCACAGTTGGTAATATAAGAAATACACAGAAATACAGTCTATCTGGTGTCAAGTTCAACTGGTTTTGTAATATATTAATAAAACTGAAGGCAATACCTCTTGCAGTTAAGACAAGCAATAGATCATATGCATTTGCAGAGAAAAAAACAAAACAAAAACATAAAAACTCGTGGTAATTTAGAAACAGGGAAGATCAGTTTTCTGCCTTCCTTCCAAACCAGTCACCTTCAAAAGGTCTAAGGGTAGGGTGGTGCTTTAGCGGGAGTTGCAAATGTGAATGAGCTTTGAAACATACTGAATAATGAACTCTGAAACATACTGAACTCAGTCCCAACACAGTAGCTTGTTTAAAGTAAAACCCTAATAAAAATAAATGCACAAACAGGACATCAAAGATATTTGAGTAAAAAAACAAAAAAACCCAGAAAAAAAACCAAAACACCCAAAAATCAATCTTGCTATGCCCACACCCAGAATTGATCTTGCAGTCTCTTTATTTCCTTGAGCTTTCATCTCCCAGACAATAAGATTTACCTTTCTTCACACTTCTTTGAGCAACAGCCAATGAACATGATCAGTCGATGGTTGCACCTCTTAGAAATTTCCACCAACTGCATTTCTGTAAGAAATAGATCCAGTCCAATTTTGCCTACAACCTGACAGATGTCAAAGCTGGTCAAACAACTTTTGAGACTGGTTGAATAAGTGGGTGTATAGATAGATGTATGTTGTATGGCAAGTATAAAATTACTCATCTGGAAAAGAAGGTGAAGGGATTAATCCTGGTCCACAAGGCGAATCCAACACAAAAGCCTTTTACCGACAAACACTATATACTCCCTCTTCAACAGAAATCCCCCACACTTCTATTCCCTTTGAAAGCTCCCTCCACCCATCCCCCCTTTGACAGACTTATAAAGATGAAAGGATGTGTGTCAAGTTGCTGAAACAAAGACATAGACAAATGGTGAAGCTTTTTTTATTTTTATTTTTTTTATATCAAACAAATGGAGAATAGAAAAAAAAAGGCTTAGATAGAATGCAAACAGGATGGAATTGAATAGTTTTATAATCTGACACTTAATGTACATTGGTACTTGAATGCATGTCTGTGATTGTTAATGCCACAAGCTCCGTGTCAGGAAAGGTTTGAGTGTCAGCCTTCAAAACACGGAAATGTGGCATGATTCAGTGACCAACTGCTTAAAATATATGACAAAGAGTATCAGTACAGAATGCCTCACAGACTGTCAAAACATTGATAAATTATCACCTCCTTCAAACATAGTGTCTGCTCTCTTATATGCAGTGATTTCAAAATCTTCTCTCTCCACAGCTGTCATGGCTTATTGACACAGATAATATTATACATATATGCGAAACATACAACCTTCAAGCTTTGAAAAATAAGAACTTCTTCAGTGGCGCTGTTATTGTAGCAAAATGAATACTTGCTGCACTCTATACTGTCCACATCAATATGCCCCCTTAGAATATAGAAGGGCAAGTAGAAAGACAATACCAGGAACATCAAACTGTGACAAGCAACTTCTGTACAAAGACATATCACATTCAGCTTTTGGCAGCCATATTGATGACAATCTACAGCAACAAAACGAAACAACAAAGATGATCTGTTCCCAATACTGCAATGGAAAATGGTCCACCGAAGCATACAGAAGCAGTAATTCAGCTTCCTTTCTTTTTGTAAGAGCGTATCAACATCAGAAACCCACACACACATAGAGAATCCCTACACAAGCAAACACTTCTGTCACTGCTCTGCATACATGCATACCGTTCATATACACACATTTAGTTAGTGTGTCATTTTACATAACATAAACCAAAGCCTGTGACAAAGTCAGAAACAGTTGATGAAAAAATGTTAATCCACAGATGGCCTGATTAAAAGCTGATTTGCAAGGAAGTTTTACTTTCAAAGACAGTCATTCCGTATCTCAACATGTGACTATCCTGTGAACTACCTGTAAAAATATTAATGAATTTCACCTTTTTCTTTTATTTCCCAGGATGCCACAAGCAGCGCATGTTCCAGATGATAATCTCAACATTTCAAGATGTTATGGTTATCTTGCAACTGTCAAATTTCTTCAAACATGATCACAAGATTACATTTCTAACAAATGTAAAATGATTCATGACTTTATTTGAACCTTGATTAGTACATGTGAAGTGTGGCAAGCAGCAACAGTGACAAAAATACACATATGTGTGTGTATATCTATGTCAGATCATACAATGGCATTCTATCATACAATACATTAACAAATGACTAGCCAATTCACATCAATCTATTACTTAACAAGGCAAATCTTATGCACACTGTCCACATAGTTTCTAAGAAGTACAACCACATGAAATCAAAATTACAAAGCATAATGCTGAGACTCTAAGAAAATACAATATTGCCTCCTATGTCAGCACTCTGTGTGTTACAGCATTACTGTAAGCTGCAGTCTTTAAGGTCCTGCAGCATAAAGAGTACACTCCCTTGAATGTTAAATTTAGTTGTGACGTTCCAGCTACATGCATCCAATAATAATAAACTGCAAAGTATTCAATTGTTTAATTTGCCCTGGGTCTTTTTTTCCCCAAAGCAAATATGACATTTTCAAATCAGTGTGAACCAGTCTGGGCCAAGTAACAAGGACAATATGTGGTCTGCCCTCAGTCTGGGATGCACATGTGTTTTGATGAAAGACTGAAGTGTGTCAGTGATGCTCAACACCCACCATTGTGAAACTGCAGTGAAACCAACAAGACAGCTATATTTCGTAACCATGCCAATAAATAATTTACACAGAATATGAAAATGAAATGAAAAATATTTAATCAAAATAAATCAAGAAAAACAACAACAAAACAAAACGCCAAAAATGACTACAACATGAAACAGTGTTATTACATTGACTCACCTAGTTTACACATGTGAGCCAAAAAGAGACATCCACTTCCCTGCCACCTATCAAGAAGCTAAATTACAGTAGAAATTTTGTCAAATGAGATCAAGTGTGTTGTCAAGTAGTGGAAGCACAATTACTTAAAAACTTTTCACAAATGTCATGTGAAACTAAAAGAATTAAAGAGACAGACTGAAACAGTCTGCTTTTGGATGTGAAAGCTGATAATGGCATTCAATAGAATCACTTTTAGGTATGGATATAGTGCTGGAGCTTAACAGCTGAATATCTTCAGCAATAGACTTGGTTTTGAAAACAAATGAATTACACCCTACAGCCTGACATTGAAGTGGATGTTGAAGTAATGAGCAGAAGAGGGAGCTGGGATCTTTGCATCTACTGGGGACGAATAAAGATGCAGAGGGGTTAAAAACAAGACAGGCAAAGCCAGTGTCGACTCTCAAGTTAAATCCACTACAGAAATAATTGTGTGTACAACCCTACTCATGCCCCCTGTTCCCTCCCCCCACCCAAAATAAAAACACACACATGCACAAAGCAAAAATTATAACAAAAATTCCAAACAATCTGGTTTGGTGTTCGTTAACAGTTTTTCATCACTTTCAGCGTGGAACCTAAGTGATATACCTATATACTCTTTGAAGACTATGAAGATTTGGAGAGAAGTGTGTTAACACTCACACATATAGAAAATGCCAGACCCAAACTTAAACAGTGTGCCGTCAAGCCATACCATCATGCTGCCTTACCAAGTCCCTCAACATACTTTCAGCATAACTGCATGCTAAAAAACATTTCTCTTAAACAGCTAAGAAATTCTTGTGGACGGATTTTATTTTATTTTATTTTATTTTTAAACACACACACCTTTCCTGTTGATCTGACTCATTCCCTCTTGCTTAAAAAAACAAAACAAAAACAAAAACAAAAAAAAAGAGAAAAAAAGAAAAGTGTAAAACCAAACAAAGAAAAAACCACCACCCAAAACATTAACAAATCATTATAATCACCAAACAAAATCACAACCACAGCAAAGGAACACAGCCCATCAGCTACCATGGCAAAGTGATTGGCGTTGTGGACTGATGACTGTGAGGACATTGGTTTGAACCCCATCAGTGGTGGATTTTTTACTGGCCCATGCGCTATGGGCTCCGATGGAGAGACAGGACCACAAACTTGACGGTCATAACTCATCCTCTTTACAGATACGTCTTTAGGAGTGTTGCTCAAATTGCCTGATCTCCTGACCAACACTGCAGGTGTCTGCGTCTCTCAGCCTGGTTGACACCAGCATGTGTTATGATGGTACAGCCATGTCAAGTTGTTCCAAAGCTAAAAAGACCCAAATGGCAGCATCTTCATCACCCCTGTATTCATTCATCATCTATGAAATACAGAAAACAAAATTAATGTTCTTGGGGAAAAAAACTCACCCCCCCCCACCTCCCCCCACAAAAACCCAGAAACCAAGCTCCTTCAAACATGAAGCAAGCATTGAAGCTGTTTTTTTGCGTTTCATGGTGCACTGAAAACTCATAGTTTTCAGCCAACAATATACATCCTGCACACACACTTTAAAATTCAAATGCAAGTACAATCCACGCCTTTTAACCAAGACACCAACAGTAAGCAAATGCTTTATAAAGTAGACTGTTTGAACAAAGAACGTTTTCGACACAAAGCAGAAGGATAAATGCTTGCAGACTGAAAATCCATTTTCCAGAGATCATGATTTAAAATGACATTAAATAACAACAACATTCAACAGTAGAAAGTATAAAGGATTCTACAATTATACATTTACAGCAACAAAAAACAACGTTCTGAAAAAATAAAATCAATACTGGCCCAGTCTCATTCAACCAGGTCACCTCTTACCCCATATCCATCTCTGACTGTGACAGACCTTTCTCTCAGTGTGTTGGAAACCTTGGGATCTTCTTTGAGGAACCACTCTGCACAATCAAATACTTACACCACACTCTGTTCTGTCAGTTATGTAGGCTAGGCAAAATTTGCTTCTTCCTTTCCACTGTTACTGCCATCAAACTCACTGTCTCCTTCATACTATCTGGATTAGACTAATGTAAATCTCTCTTAGCTGGTTGTCCTTGATAAACTAAGTAAACTTCAATGCATTCAGAATCATGCAGCCCGACTCCTGCCCTGTAAACCCAGGCACAAAGTTGCAACATCACTGCTTAGAACAATTTACTGGCTCCTTGTGAAGATGTGAATTCAATACAAAATTCCTTGTCTATTATATATATATACCCATCCTTCTACACATTTAGGTTCTAACAAATCCACAAAAATGCTCTAAGATTCATTTCACTGAAAAACTATGTCCCTCTCTCTCTGCACTCACTCTTCCAGACATTTATACAAACACAAACATTTTACTCTGAAGGAACTCAAGCAACTGTCCCTTTCTTTCGTTAAAAATAACTTTCCAAAATACCTCTCTTTTCATAAAACGCCAGATGCTACCCTGATTTTGGCTTCAAACAAAACTAATTTGAAACCATACAATAAAAAAGGTAACAACTCAAAAAAACAATGAAAATGTAGTCTGACTACAACAGGAATGACAATAAATCGTTTGACATGTTCAAGCCATGATTCCCATTGTTTTTGAAAACAGGGCAGAAAAAGCTTATTTTTTCATGAAACTTCTCTTTGTGATTAAAGGTCCCATAGCCTTGTACAAATGAAGGGGCAGTGAAATCACGTTCACTGACCTCAGCAACGGATGGCGGGGCCCTGTCCTCTGCTCTATTCTTTCCCTAAGTCAGATACCCATTCACATCAGGGTGGAGTGAGGAAAAGGAAATTTTCTATCTAAAATTACGTTTAAATAACATACTTACCGTGACCCAACTAGTGCAGACTCCGGCAGGGGTCTGACATTCCTGCCTGTGCAAACTACTATCCGCCTATGCGGAGAAAACGAAACTACGGCCGATAACCTCCCGGAAGTAGGTAACCTCCCCTTTGTCCTGCTGGTTAGAGCCCTCTTTTGACGGCAGCCATTATGACTCCTGTTCCTGTGCTCTCCATACAGCTAAGTTTTTTTTCGTATTTTCTGTCTGCCAATCTCAAGAGCACATGACCGTGCAGAAACGGAGCCTCAAACCCTAATCACTGGTGAACACTGGATCAGAAATCTAATACCTAACTGATTCTACCATGGCACCTCCCTGTCCCCCAAGTGATAATACATACATATCTCAATAAAAAAAAAAACACACATAAAAGATGACTACAACCTGATTCTGTAAGCTGCATATTAATATCAAGAATCAGTCTGAACACTTCTGTGGGTGATATGTACAGCTAGGATTAACTTCATAACTGATTAATTATGGGCCATTCCTCCCCAGCCAATGATCGACTGATGGACAACAGACCTGTCAGTGATCTCCGTCAGGATTAAAGATAGCTGTAAATCTTAACAACTGCAAGAACTGAAACGGTTATTTCATGCACAAAATAAAACCACTTTATTGTGGTAAATGGAATACCTCTTTGATGGCAATTACTCAGCCATAATCACTTTTATCTTGACTACATCAACAGGCAATGCCCCAACACACTGGAAAATCATAATGAAGCTTGGTGCATATCAAGAACTATACCTATTCTAAGGATGTGTGCGCAGAAGTGTGTTGCATACTAAAAAATAAAAGAAAAAAAGAAAAAAGAAAAAGAAAGCAACATACAACATGGTGAGAAACACTGAAGATTACCAAAGGGTGTTAACCATTGAAGCAAAATTATTCTCAGGCCAAGTGTTGCCCTTTGCTGGACACCAGACGGAAAAGCTTGCAAGAAAGACCAAGGGAGACATGGCGTAGAACAGCTGAAAAAGAAATGAAGAACAGCCATACCTGGAGGAAGCTAGCTATAACAGCACACGGCAGGCAGCTGTAGAATCTCTATGGTAGCAGACTTATGTGCCACAGGGCACAGAGAAGATTAAGTGAGTTAGTTCTCAGGCTGGGTCAAAGCATGGCAAAAACCTCTGCAAAGTTACACACTGACGTCCACACAGACATGTCTAGCTGAACTTGTCACTCTCTCACTGAGTTGATATCGATCATGAAATATGTAACAACACTGTGCAAATCAAACCAACCAGTTCAAACATAAATAGGAAGACCAAATAGTTGCAGGCCATTATTCTAAAACTCCTAATACATCTGCTCAATGTACTCACCAATAGCTGTACAAACTGTGACAAACATTGCACAAATGTGCTTGTAACTTGGTGTAAAAAAAACAAAAAAAACAAAAAAAAAAAAACGGAACAAAAAACTGTACACAACTTGTTCCCATCATCATGTATTCAGCACCTTGACGCAAACTACACTGTTCCTATATACACACAATAAAATCCGTGGAAGTAAAAAAATTTTTCCTAAGTACACAGGTGACGTTGAAGCTGGCTGGCTACTCTACTCAGCAGATCATACAAGGCATCACAGAGCATGTAATGTCTGAAAACATGTATTGGAAGTTTCTCTCCAAAACTGTGCACAAGGAAACAATGTCAGGACAGAACAGCACGAGACCCCCCATGACCTCGTCCCATGAAGCCGTCTAGACTGTAAGAGCGATGCATCCGAGACTTCTGCCAGAACTTCATCTTGTCGTCACAAATCCTGGACATGGCCTGAAACACAAGAACATAGACTGATATGTGTGTGTGTGTGTGTGTGTGTGTGTGTGTGTGTGTGTGTGTGTGTGTAGTGTGTAAGAGTGTGTGTGAGCGTATGTATAGTGTATGTATAGTGTGTGTTTTGTGTGTGTGTGTGAAAGAGTGTGCATCATGTGTAAATGTGTGTGTATTTGTGTGGGGGTGCATGTGCATTTATGTGCACATATGTATCATTTTCTGTTCATGTAACATTTTTTTCCATTCTTGTACATGAGATACTGGATATTACTATTTTTACATTTAAAAAGAAATTTCAATTCTTTCAAGGAAAGAGGGATGCAAGTCCACGATTTCTCACAATCCCATGATTTCTGTCACTTTGAGAGAAATCGGGGATTGCAAGAAATCGTGGAAGTGAGACAAATCATGGGATTGTAAGAAATTGTGGCCGTTCCCCTCCTATCTTTCTCTCAATTGCGAGAAATCATGGAGGGCGCCCCCATGATTTCTTGCAATCCCACGATTCTCTCAAAGTGAGAGAAATCATGGGACTGCGAGAAATGTGGGCTTACAGGGGATGAGGGGTGGGACGGGTTTGACAGAATCCATGAAAGAGAGATAAAAAGGAAAGAGGTTTGCAAAAGCAAACATGAAGTACATTGATCTTTGTTGCAAAACAGAATGTTTTCAAACCACTGTTCAACAACAACAACAAAAATAAAAAGACTCTCACTAATTGGATTTCATATTTGCTGGTCTCACTCTGTTTTCACCAGATGGAATACAGTCCTTGCTAGATAATTTTTCAAAAGTACACACATACACACACACAAGTAGATGCAGAAAGGGACACAGAAACTGGCAACACAGCTCAACAGTTTATTTCATTCAGGTCTATTTCCTCAACTGTGCATGAAAAAGCCATGAATGCAGATGTTCTCCTTCCCACAGAACTATTCTCCAAAGAGAAACGATAGTATATATTGTGTTGCATTGCATTGCACTGGACTGTATTGTTTTTTTAATATTCTATTAGTTTTAGTCACAACAGATACATTTCTCTGTGTGAAATTTCCACTGCTCTACAACACTGCAGCGCCATTTCCCCTCCTTTTTTCTGTCTGCCAGTGTATTCGTTTTCTAATATCAATGTTGATTTTTCTATAAACAACATTTTTCCTGGGTCAACTCTTTTGTTGCTGTGGGTTCTTTACAGGCATCTAAGAGCATGCAACACACAGGACCTTGGTTTATCATTTCATCCGAATGACTTGCACCCAGACCACCACCACTCAAGATCTAGAGGAGGGAAAGTAAATTCTGGCAACTGTGGGATTTGATCTTGCATGTTCAGATTCTTTTGCTTCCTATGTGGCCGCATTACCACCAGGCCACCACTTTGTGTCCTACCTCCAGTTTCAGAGCCCTGTCTTTGCTGAGTGGCTGTGAGGGGATGATGAGGTCATGGGCATCGGCCAGTGAGCGCAGGTGGAAGTAGTACTTGGCGTACACACTGGAGGGCACGTTGATGTTGAACTGCAGCAGTTCCAACACCTGTCGCTCTAGCTCATTCCTGAAAACAAATCAACCTAACTGTTTATCAACGTAAATTTTGAAAAAAAATGATGTCGCCCAAGTAAAATCATAAAACTTACGTCTGTGAAGATCTTTCTATACAAGTCTCCACATTCACCCTTGTGATATTTAGGTTTGTTCAGTGTCCAGAAAATTCAAGTTTTTCTTGGGCATTTTATTTTCCCATAGTTTTCCAACAGAAGGAAATCTCTAAAATACACCATGATCAAGGTATATATATATATATCCATACAGTGAAATGCATATAAAAAATCCTAGGCAGATGTGTACAATCACACCAAAATCACCTACAGACCATTAATGCTTCTTGAATTCCTTATCATTGTTGAAGATGACAGGTTTTCAATCTTCTGGTCATCAAAGACCTTTACAAGAATCTTACACAGCTGAACGAAACAGCTGACACAACAGAAACAACAACAGTACCAGCTTGACAAAACATAACATATTTTCAAAAAACCCCAACTGCCATCTATTAAAAAAACAAAACAATTAAAAGTAAAGACAGAAACAGATTTTTATATGCCTCAGTTGCATGTAAGTCCACAGAGCACTGTTTTGTTCTGTGTTTCTTTTTTTATTTTTTAGAAACAAACTGATGATACATACATATCATCCACCTGGATGTCTTTCAGTATCTGGCAAAAATCAACGTTCCACACGGCTTGATCGTCCCACACTTTGGAAGCCAGAATGATAGCTCCAAGCACTAGACGTTTCCAGTTACTGGGGTCAATATCAATCTCTGCGTAGGTCAGCAGTCGTTCCAGATACACCTGATGCACAATGCAAGCTGTGGTTATCATCACACCTGATCATGAAATCCAGTGACTGTATCATCATTATAATGAACTTGGTTATCTATGAAAACAATGTGAATGTGATAACAAAAATTTCAAAGAAAAAAAATTAAAAACAAAAATCTGAACTTCAGTCATTCTTCTGGTGATGTAGTGAGTTGTAAACTTTATCTTGCTTTCTTCCTCAGATATCTTAGTAAGCCATTTTCATTCAGAAATAGAAGCTAAATAAAGAAGTTAGAGCTCAAAACCTTTCCTTCCTATAATACAATTAACAATATTCCATAAGATGTATGCCAGTAAAAAAAAAAAAGTTCTAAAAATAAAACTCATGGAAAAAGGTATCGTTTGGCTTGATAAAAACATACAGATGCTCAATACTGGATTTCGTAAGTCTCCTTTGAGAATGGTTTATTGAAATAAGTTTAATTCTACCAAAAGTATTTTGCCGAATAAATATAATCTAACATATACATAAAATAAAAAAAAAGAAAAAAAGAAGGAGACCAAGAAAATAATCTCTTAACTTTCATTCTTTTGCCCGTCAACTTAAATCAGTACATCTTCTCCCAATCAAATCTGCCAATGAAATGATTCAGACCAAAGTTGTCAATGATTTATCAAAATTAATGGCACTGGGATCTGCCTCTGAAACATTCAGATACCTACAATCACATGCATTTCACACACTGGAACCACATTTTTTAGCAGGTTTATTTCCATCAGATATATTTTGCTGTGCAATGCTCGGTCCAAATCATTTTCTCTTAGCTTTTGAATTTGATTTTACTGTATGCAATTTCACTTTTTTGGTATCATTTCAAGGGAAAAAACATACACATTAACTGATTAAAGCAAAAAAGTAAACACTAATCACCATGACTTACCAAGGTAACAATGGCACATTCTGCAGTCAGCTGAGCTGCACTGAAGAGGTTTCTAACAAACCGATAGATGATCTTGTGTTCTGGATCCCTCCTGTTATAGTCCTCAGGCACTGGTTCCTTCTACAATGAGAAATAAATTCAGAAATTCAGAAACAAGAGTATGACAGAAACGATATGCTGCAAGTCAGGATAAACGGAGGTGTAAAATTACACTTATGTAAACTGGTGGTTGCCTAATTTTTTCAACAAAAAAGCTATCATTCAAAATCTATAAATGAATTTTCTCTTCTTCACCATCAACACGTCTGGGTAATTCCACAGGTGTGACAAAGCAGTGGTTCACTGAGAGAATATATATAAAATATATCAATTTTTAACTTTCAAGATATGAATCTGTGACAAGACAAAGATACATACATCTAGAAACACAGAAAGTGAGACAGAGAGATAAACAGACACACAGATAAACAAACATATACGCATGCAGACAGAACAAGTTGACAGAACAAACAGATAACTACAGCTGACTATGGATGACATCAGTACAAGTTATGGCAAATGTACTAATGACAGGCAATAGAGTGTTGAAAGGTGGGTCCAGAAAGATCTAGTATTTCTAACATCATTATAAATTGAAATATCTTGTAATATTCTGTTCATTCACAATGAATGTGAAGCCACTGTAATCCTACATTTTCTTAGCACAAGCACACATACTTGTTCAGATATTCTAGACATTTGATTGCAATTAAATGTATTTAACAATGAGAGCTCAATAACAACTTACAGACAATGGATGAAGTTTTTCATCAAAGATATCCAAAATATGACGATCAATGTGGTTGTTTCTTCCAGCTGAGCGATCCCTGTTTCGTATGTGAAAATAGATGGCAAGTGCAACAGTTTTGATCGTGTTCTTCAGGTTAGGTTGTGACACTGTTGAGTCATCAATAAGGATGGTTGAACAGGAGCTGAACTTTTTCAGCTGACCAAATTCATCAACCTGCAAAACAAAAACACACAATTTTCATGTCTGAGAGTGAGATGAAACAAACTCAGCAAAATACCTATGGTCAAACAGGCCAGCTTTTCATTAAAGTTTCAATGAGGATAAAACTAGAAAGTATAAGAACAACTTCATATTCAAAAACTGATCATGCACAAGCACACACGTTTAGTTTAGTTTAAAATCAGAATCAAAATATGTCTGATTATGTGAATATGTCTCTACCATACCAGAAATAAAATGGAAGGCCATAACTTACATTCAGTAATGAAATGGAAGGCCATAACTTACATTCAGTAAGCATGGACATGGCCACTGTTAGTTTCATAAGGATTAAGGGGATATCGAACATGGTCAGTTTTCAGGCTGGGTGTCTAAAAGGGCACAAATCCACTCTCTCTCTACACATGCACACCAACAAATAAAAGCTCAGTACTAATATCATTATGTCAGAGGCACAGCAGTATCTATCATCTGTGGATGTATTTTGCAGTCATCTGATGTGAAATGCACTTACCAGTAATGAATTAATCACCAAATTGTATTCCATATTATTTTTATCTCTAACATTGAACTAAAGACTAAAAGAGTGCATGATAAAGACTCATTCTGATAGCAGTGTTCAATCTTAATTCTTATTCAGGAGAAAGAATTATATTTCTTTCTTTTTTTTTTTTTTTTTTTTTTACACATTTCCTCTTTCCTTTTTTTTTGTCAATGATACATCTTTGTTCAGAACAATTTAAAGCATTTCCCCTCTAGTAATGTGATACATATACATATACATCTGATATATATACAGTTTGCACATTCATCAATCAAAATAATGCTTACAAATTGAGGATGCCCTTCTGGAGACATGATCATCTGACTTCTCCGCCGCATCTTGTTATCTAGATACACAACAGAAATTGAATATGTAGAACATGTTAACTGGACCACTATAAAAACAAACAAAAAAAAAAACTTTGAAAGGATCTGCTTCTGATCAGTCACTGGTCACTGACAAATTCTACATGAAAAGACACGAGAATCAGGTGACTGACTGTGCAGTTTTACCTTTATACACATACATGTACGAAGAATTAGCTGACCTGAATCTTATTCCAATTTCTTTTGACTGTTTCATTCCAAAAGATTTTCCTTTTTTTTTTAATTACCAAATATTCATTAATTCAGACATTTTGCTATCACAAGTTTCATGCTTTTCATCTAGCATGATTACACAAAATCTATCTTTTCATGTAATTTTAGGTTTACCATTAGCAGGAATAATAACATAACACAAATAGAGGGATTATGAGATTTGTAATGGTACAGTATTATTCATGACTTGGTGGTGGTTGTTTTTTGCTGTTGTTTTTTTAATTACATAACAAACCATAGTAAATGTACTCCAACCTTCTATTCACATGTAAGTTATAATGCAGCTTCAAAGGACAATTAACTGTGACAAAAAAAGAGCAATACAACAACACCTACAAAAGATTCTATCATACTAAGAAGTGATGACAAGAGCACTTACTCCTTTGTATTTCACTCTCAGATCTTGCTGAAAATAATGGTTTGGCAACCGGGTTGTTTGAGGGATCAAAATCCATGTCTGAAAAGCGAAACCAAGGAACGACATGAATGAAAAATCTTTATTTTCAATCATCACTCACCTTCTTAAAAAAAATCGACATATGAGCACATTTTAATCATCAAATCACACTCACAGCCCTGTAAATTCATTCTGCTATAGTGTATAGAAGAAAAGAGAAAAGGGAGTTCACAGCAAAAGAGAGTGAGCCAGAGAGAGGGTTGAAAGGGTGGGAGGGCTTGAGTTGGAATGGTTGATGTGTCTTTACTTCACTAACAGTGCTTGTATACTGGTTTAGCCCTGCAGAAAATTTTGCACGTAAATAATACACTGGAAACATCAAAGCACATGCTTTTTTTCTGCATTTGTGGGATACACCTCCCATCTTCACAGGTAGACATGGGTGGTGGGGTAGAGATGGCAATTAAAGTGATTTGTTCACATGTGATGTATCATTTATGTATTGTGATTATTTGTATGCAACAATTAGTACAGAAACATATTGTTTCCTTCTGATTTCTCTTCTGATTCACAGAAAAGACAGATGCATGTGTTTGTGTTTGTGTGTGTGTGTGTGTGTGTGTGTGTGCATAAATCATATTAGACAAAACAACATTTTATATAATTTCTAGATTGAAAGAGAATGAATGCATCAGAGACAAAACGAATGAGAGAGAGAGAGAGAGAGAGAGAGAGAGAGAGAGAGAGAGAGACAGACAGACAGAGAGACAGAGAGAGAGAGAAGGTGGAAGAATGTCATGTGTTATGTAAGCATGTGTACACAACTGTGTGCATACATGTATACATATGAAATAGGAATCCATGTGCATATGAGTGTGTGCTTATACATGTGTAACTGTCAGCAGGTCTGTATGTGTACTGATATATGTTCATGTATGGACACACACATATACACATCTAGCAAATAATATATCATGACACACTTCCCAATATTTTTAATCTTATTACCTTCAGGTTCACGCTCACTGATGTGCTGAGGAACAGAGAGCGAGCCAATGCTGTGCTGAGACTGCTGCATCTCCCCATGGTGTTGTGCAGTCTGCTGGCCATCCTCCTCTTGAAGTTGCTGTGGCGTCTGATAGTGATAGGTGTCCTGTTTCTTTTTACTGCCCCGGTTCTTTGGACTTTGATAAATGCAACATGACTGACTGTTCCCCATCTTGAAGTATAAGATATCACCTTAGATTAAAAGTGAATGGGTGATTTTTTCTTCCATGTGACACAGCAGCTGTTTGTGCACGACTGGTGTGTTTTGTTCAATGGTTAAATATACTTAAGTGGTGCAGCTAAACTATCCTGGCTCTTTTCTGTCTACAGCTGCTTTAACTGAATTTCTCCAGACACATTTTTAAGTGTCCTATCACTTAGTATCTAAACATGCCTGTGTCTCTTCACTCTGACTACCACTGGCAAATCTCACTGAATATTCCATCGCACACCAACCATCCACCACACTAATGACAGTGGTTATATCTTTTTGTTGTTGTTTCGTCAGTGTGTGGAATTGTTCAGACATGCATTCAGTTCACTCGTACTCGTAAAACGTCGCACAGTTCTGTTCCATTTCTTCCAGCATAACACATTTGAGCTTCAAAGATAGTTATTAAGATAAATCATTATTACTTTAAAAAGTTATTTGCTATTTCCAGACTGTCCTGTGCAGAAGTTTCGTCTGAACAAAGACTAAAAAAAGCCTTCAAGTGGTGGTTATTTCTGGATAAAGTTTGCGTCTAAAAAGCAATCGGTAGGGGAAAATACCGAGAAAAATGTGTATCAATGCTTTCAATTTACCTTGCTGAAAAATTACCCTTCTAACAGATTTCACAAACAATGAACTCAGTCCGAAAGACAATTAGGCATGTCTCGAATCATAGCAGACACCATTTCTCGTATCAGACTGCCTTGGCCCGGTCAGAAAACGGAAGTGCTGAAGAAATAATCTGTGAAATTTGTTTTCATTGGCTGAGGGGGAAAAAAAAAGAAGTTAAAGTGCCTGTTTTTTCCGGCCGGGTGTCCCGCGAAAGTTCGTCTGCTGTAAGCAGCTGTTGAGATCAGTACGATGCGTTCACAACGTCGAAGTGGCAGAAAGTAAGAAAATGACATGAACAGTTAATTGGCATTTTTCTTCTTCCCCTTTTGATAAGTGTTTTTGATAAAGATGTGTGCGTTTAATGCAGTTGACAAATATATACAGTTTTCTTTCCGTAACTGAACTTGAACCATCCCGTTCCCACTGGTGCTCACTGTCTGGGCACTTGAATGTTATATTTGATAAAAAAAAAAAAAAAAAAAAAAAAAAAAAAAGAGAAAAAAAAAAAAGAAAAGAAAAGAAAAAAGAGACAGAAATATAATTGAGCACAAAATACACCAGTTTTCAAGATTTAATATAAACTGGACTGACCGCGTGATTTTGTACACATTATGATACCACACGAAAACATGTTGACAAACTTTTCAGTGTTTTTATTTGTATTAAGCACAATGCGAAAGTGGGCTTTTTTTCACATTTCTTCCCCTCTACTCTTCTGTGTGACTGGCGTCTTGGTTGTGAACACTACTCATTCCGTCACGTGGGAAATAATGTGGATATTG
The DNA here is from genome assembly GCF_041734735.1 of Babylonia areolata. Lineage (NCBI taxonomy): Eukaryota > Metazoa > Mollusca > Gastropoda > Neogastropoda > Buccinidae > Babylonia > Babylonia areolata. Next base: position 83,057,676 of record NC_134876.1, read on the forward strand.
CCAGAATATGTTGGTACTAGACTCAAAATAAATGTTTTTAATTTGTTCCACTCCGACCCCACTGAGCATCTTGAGCAGGCCGATTCTATGTGGATAAGCCACCAGTACAAAAAAGAGAGTCTTCTGGATAAGCCACCAGTTAAAAAAAAAAAGTGAGTAGCTCCACATCCTGAGTTTGCATTCAGAAGGATATGAGTTCGAAGCACAGACATTTAAGAAAAACAAGTTTATCCAGACGCAGACTTAAGACATGTCTTGTTTTTGGTTGCAAAGTATATGTTTTGGTTGCAAAGTATGTGAATCCCAGGAGTGGCTGTTGGAGTAATGCCACTCGAATGGTGCTGACACTAGGGCAGCAAAAGTATATAAATAAAGTGTAATATGAACTGTATGTTAGAAATGACAACTTCAGTTTGCAAAGATATTAAAATATTTTCTTATTGTGCATGTTCTTGAGTTTTGATAATGATCTGACTATAATTTACATTGCAGACCTGTTATTCCAGGTTTTAGACACGCAATGCAAATGTAACTTCAGTGCCATTTTTCCTTTGGAGATCTGACCATGTCTTCACTGGTGAAAATGCCTGTCTGTACCTTGGAACATTTATTTGTGGTGATTTCTTGATTTTGTTGCAGAAGAGGAGGGTGTGTAGTTTTTGTTTGTTTTTGGTTTCAGGTAAGTGCAAGACATTAGTATACCATTAATTGTTGTGACATCTTTTTGTGCCAGGAATCGAGGATAACAATGCAAAACGAGAGGAAGATGACAATTTGTCCTGCAACAACAGACTGTCAGGCCACATCTGGTGGCGTAACAATGAATGGACTAGATGAAGTTCCAGAAACACTGTCATTGCCTTCTGCTCGCTTGCCTGACAATGGAAAACATCCAGAGCGGCCTCCTGGCTTTGGGACAGCAATGTAGGTTTTCTGACAGTTTGAATGGAAAGATAAATGTGGTTTGTTTGCACACACACACACATGATCACACACACATGATCACACACACACACACACACACACACACACACACACACACACACACACACACACACACACACTCTGCCCCCCCTCATCCTCCTCCCCCTCTTCGCCTCCACCCCCACCCCTAACACACTCATACACACAGAGATATTCTCCTTGTCTGCTTGTCTCTTATTGTTTCTGACACAGTATGTCCACTTGAGTGAGGATTTCTTATTGTTATAAATTTCCATTCACTTATGGATGTGTGTGTGTGTGAGGTTTCATGGTGCACAACAGTTCTGTTGATTTCAATTGCATTAAATGAATGGTGCCAGCACCTGTTACTTTTTCAGTCAATGAATCGTATGTATTTTCTTGTCAAAGATGTACATATTTTAGTCATGTGTGTGGCATTTTGATGACACATAGATACATACTATACAAAAACAACTGTTCAATGTTTTTAGTTTGTTGTCGGGCAGACTTTTATTTTTGGTTCAGTATTGCCTGATAGTTTCGTCCTTTTTCCAAGCATACTCATACTGCCTGCTCACACTTCAGTTTTGATTTTGACAATGAAAGTGATGTTTCTAATTTATGAATTTTAAGTTTCTGGATACAAACAGTGGTTTAAAAACTGTTTTGTTTTCCATTACCTATCTGTGGTTGAATGACATAATTTAATTTGATATGCTTTGACGCATGTTTTGACTATTTTTGTTCAAATTATTGTTACTTTATGTGCAGAGACCATCTGGACAAGACAAGACACATCACTGAGAACAGGGATTCATCTGTGGATTTGAAAAAGGATTCTGACCTCACTAGTTTGACTGTTGATACAAATTACTGGAACTGGAATGGAGATCATCCACTGCGGTAAAAGACAGAACATTCTGGCTTGGGTTTTTGTTTTGTTTTTTGTCCTGTTTTCCTTTCACATTTGTATTCATTTATGTGATCACGTACTTCCAGTCTTTCCATCAAACTGGCTTCAGTGCATATGTATTGCTACGGTGGAAATGATGAACAGTCCTGGATGGGTTAACCTGGCTATCATGCTGGACTGCTGACAAACAGTTATCACTGGTCATGTGCAGAAGACAGAACTTCCATTTTATCTGTGGAATATGATAGATGTCATAGTTACCAGCTCAGGTACTTTTAAGAGGTGATTGATACATATGTTAATATATTGCTCTGTGAATTTCCTTCCGCAGGCAATCATGTTTTGTTTCATTTGTGAAATAAATACCACTGATTATGTTTCAGATTTGAAAACTTTGGCATGTCCTGTTACATGAATTCAGTTCTTCAGTCACTGTTATGTCTGAAAACATTCACAGCGGATCTTCTCAAGGTACATAAATGCCACCAGACGACTGTCAGCCAGGAGTCCTTGACAGTGTATGTTTTTTGTAAGTTTTTAAATCCTTAGTGAATGCATGCACTAAGTCTTTGTTGGCATGTATTTGTAGGAAAGTTTGCATGCATACATGCATCACATGCTCATGAATACATGCACACGTCCATGTACTTATTGATAATAGTGCACTTGTATGGTGCTTTTAAACATCTGAAAGTGATCTTCATTGACACGTCAGTCATACACAGACCACAGAAGAGCATGCACACAAACCTGGGACTATGTTTTTACTTTTTGTTTTTCTCTTTTCAGAAGAGTTCAACCCAAGGACACTTCCTTGAGCCTCAAGTGATTTGTATTTTCAGACACACTTACGAATTAGTGAGGTAGCCACGAGAACCAAGAACTAATTCTTGAGTTTCGGTGTTTATCCTGAGACACAGTATTAAGAGAACCACCATTGTTACATATGGAATACAGGACTGATTTCATGGTATGACTGTGTGGCAGGACGATCACAGAGCTGATCATGAAGAGGCAGCAGCAGCATGAAGTGGTGTCTCTAAGAGACTTGAGCCCCATGCTGAAGCAAGTTCTGAGGGCAGTGTCCACCCCGGGCAAGATCTTCACCCACTACGTGCAGCAGGTAACAGATACTGATGACAATACAGCAGAATTTGAACATTGACTTAATGGTTTTATTCTAATGCAGCGGAATCAGCATCTCTTCCATATGCACTTGAAAAGGAAACAAAAAATAAACCATGCATGCATTCATACATGTGCACAATCACAACAAAAAACAGACCACTTGCCACACAGAAATCGCACACACTGTACAGGAAACACGAACGCATGCACAACACAACAGAAAACAGACAAAATGCAACACACCAAACACACATACACACACAACCTTTTTTTTGTGTGTGTTTCCAGGATGCCCATGAATTTCTGAACTGTGTGCTTGAGAAGTTGAATGAGGAAGCCAAACAACTGGACAAGGAGGCTGAAGGAAGAGAAGGAACTTGTGTCAAAACTGTGGAACATTCTGAAGGTTGCCAAGAAAAGGAAAGTATAGGAAGTGAAGTTCCACAGCTTGCAGATTCAGAGGAAAAGGAGGACATTTCAACTGATATGGACACAAGAGACCGCATATCAAAAAAAGCATTTCTGACTCCAGCTGAGAAGACTAGTATTTCTGAACAAGAAAGAAAACTTCCCAGTTCACAGAAATCAGATATCAAGACAGACACCATGCATACAGCAAGCGTCAAGATAGACGATAGTACAGGTCCTGAGCTGAGAGAGGCAGGGGGAAATGGTGAAATTGAATTATCAGACATGTCTTTTCAGAGTAGAAAAAGGATAGGCTCAGTCAGATCTGAGACAGGGGGAAATGGTGAAACTGAATTATCAGACATGTCTTTTCAGAGTAGAAAAAGGATAGGCTCAGTCAGATCTGAGACAGGGGTTAATGGTGAAATTGAATTATCAGACATGTCTTTTCAGAGTAGAAAAAGGATAGGCTCAGTCGGATCTGAGATAGGGGGAAATGGTGAAATGAAATTATCAGACATGTCTTTTCAGAGTAGAAAAAGGATAGGCTCAGTCGGATCTGAGATAGGGGGAAATGGTGAAATGAAATTATCAGACATGTCTTTTCAGAGTAGAAAAAGGATAGGCTCAGTTGTATCTGTTGATGTGAATCCCAGAAAAGTCCAGCGTAACGGTGGTGAAACTTGTCTGGAGAGTTCTTGGACATCCTCATCTCATAATCTTTTTGTTCCTGGCATGCCAGATGTTGTGCCAGTGAATGACAAGGATGAAATATCTGTGAAAGGGAAAAGCTTGGAGAACAACACATCTACAGTTACTTTGAACAAAGAAAGACCTTTGGTAGATTTTGATGCAAACAATAACAAAAATACTGCTTCAGCTGAGGTGATAAATTATGTTCATGAACAGCAGCCAACTATCAGTATAACAGAACCCCAAGATGTTCCTTCTTGGGACAACTGCACATCAGCATGTGCCCTGGGACATCATTCAGAGGGTGATACAAAGGACAGTGTCACATTTTCTGTAGACAAAGTGGGCATGGACAAGATGCCAACCAGAGAGCATGTTTCTCAATCTGCTAAGGTAACCACAGAGTCTAGAAAGAAAACAGTGCGTTTTTCAGTTGTCCGTACCAGGACTGAAGACCGTGGAACTGTGGAAGATGAAAAGGGATCTTTTGAAGAGCAAATGGAAGTTCCTTCTAAGGATAAACAAGAACCCTCTGAAATTAACATGGAAACTTCAGCAGAAGAGAGTTCTGTAGATGATGAGAACCTGGAAAATGAAGGTGAGACATCCAGGGACTGTGCAGATAACTTTATAAAGAAGTGTAGTTATTCTAGTGAAGGTGCAGAATGTAAGAAACTGTGTTCCAATGAGCCTGAGGACTGTGTGAGTGGACAAGCTGAACCCAATGCAGAAGACAAGTCTGTTCTCACAGGAGATAATGCTGTTGCTGCAGGTAAATCTTCAGTGAAACCAGGGAGAGATCTGCACAACCCGATCAGTGTCAACTTTGAATTTGAAGTGGTGCAGACCATGGAGTGTCTCAGGTTAGACTTTTCATCCATATTCTGTCATGTTCACTTTAAAAAAAAGTTACATTACAGGAGAAAAGAGAAATTTTGTTAACATTTCTTTTATTTATATATATGGAGAGGTATGGTGGGCAGGTGGATACAGCACACGCCTTGAAAGTCGGTCCTGGGTTTGATTTAGGCAAGAACCATGATCTACCCCTCCCCCACCCAACCCCACAAGATATCAGTGATATATGTGCTCGTCCAGTGATATATGTGCTCATCCACATGGACCCATTTGCAGCATACATTTAGTGCATGTAAAAAAAAATCCATGACAACAAGAGCTGACTTGGGCAAAATTTATATCAACTTTATTAGTAAACAAATATACGACAGAGGAAAAAGAAGAAAAATGAGTGACACTTCACTGTAGTGGCATACTATCCATTTGGAGAGCAGCCCATATTTCACAGAGATCAATCAGTTGTGATCAGAAAACCATTAGTAAATCTCTTATATCTGAAGCTGGTGTAATTCATTGAATAACACTGACAACAGTAAAATTTCATGTCATAAAAGTATTTAAATTACTCATGACGTCTGAAGCTTGTATAATTCATTGAATAACACTAACAAGAGTAAAAGCTTATGTCATAAAAGTATCTTTAACAAATAAATGATTGAACTAGGTAATTGACACAACATTGTGCAAGAATTGCTTGTGTGCAAATGTGACATTTGTGTACATGCTTTGAGGTTCACTAGCAATGGAATGTACAAAATTTATGAACACTAAATTAGATTGTATTGAAATGATTTTCAACTTCTTTGGAAAAAGGTGATAGGTGGGGGGCTCTGAGAGAGGGCTGAAATGAGAATATATATACAAATACAAATCACATATAATGTCAATTTTATTTTATTGGTTTTCAATTACCAGTTCAGTTACTTTGATATTTATTTTTCAGTTGAATGTATTTTATTCTTGTGAAAATAGGTTGTGAATTAGCTGCGTTTTAGCAGTTGTGAACAGATTTAAGTTTTATTAGGTTACTGTTATGATTTATTATGAGCTTCCAGCTCTGTTGCCTGTTGAAAAGCAATGAGCCATCAGTGAATTTCATGGTGGTTTTGATAAATCATACATCACTGTCATCTAGCTTAGCCAGTGCAAGGAAGAACATAGTTCACACATGATAGTCCAGCCCCCATGACAGCTGTTTGTAAAGTGGGAATATAGAAGAGGGGGTATGGGCAGGTTATCCACAATTTCAGCAACAGACTATGCACAGCATAATTATTATATATACATAAACAGATAGTATATGGATATGTCTATCATTTGATTGGATGCAGTTTATACTCAGTTTCTTTTCAAGGGTATACTACCTTTCAAGCTTCTAGATATCTCTTTAAATTCACCTGAAAGTATTGGTTGGTTTGTGCATGATGCTTTTCTTTTCTGTCATTTTTGACAGGAAAAAAAATGGACTACAACTGGGCTTTAAACAGTGAGATTAAGGAAAAAAACTTGTTCATGACATTGACCATGAGTAAATCTGTGCAGTTGCCATGCCTTAACACGGATGACAGAACGCTTCACTTGCCTTATGCTGGACATTCCAGAGAAAATGTAAGTTGGTCATTTGCAGATGCCAGTCTCCCAAACATGTACTGAAAGGCAATTAAGGAAATATAAACCAAAGTCTTTACTAGAAAGGGGTACCCTTATATGAAGCTTGTTTTTAAAGAAAATTATTTATTTATTTATTTATTTAATTTTTTTTTTTTTAGGGAAATCAGACATTTTCTTCATCAGGGATGACTGGTCTATACTGAGACCATTCTTATTTTGTTACGGCTGTAATGTACCTTGTATTTGGTTATGTCCACTTTTATCTGTTAATGATTCTAAGCTGACTCTGCTGTTGTATGTTTCTGTATGTCTGTGGAGTTTTTCCTTGTGTTTTCTGTCATTGTCACTTGTCCTTTTGGTTCGTCGCCTTTTATCTTCTGACTTCATCTTCAGAACTGCAGCTTGTTTTTTTTTGTTTTTTGTTTTTTGTTTTTGTTTTTTTTGTTGCTGTCTTGGGTTTATTCTTCCATCCTGCAGATACATTTAATCTTCTTCCTCTCGTTCTTCCACTGGTTGTTGCCAGGTGTCCTCTTTTCATCGTACTGCGTTCTTCTGTCCATCTCCTCTTCTTTGATTTCTTCACATTAGGTGGCAGGCCAGGGAGGGTGTCTGGTCATTCATGTATTGCCATTAGTATGTGAATGTGCACGCATGTGTAAAGTTGTGTGTGTGAATGTGTGGGATGAATGAGTGCGCGCGTGCGCCTGTATGTGTGTGTCTGACATATCCTATTTTTGTTTGCCATCATTTTTCCCTTTTTGTCCCTAAATCTACTTTATTTCCTTGTATATAATGTTTATCTCAGTATCAAATATAAGTTCTAGTGTTTACATTTTCCATATTTGAACTTCGGAGCTTGTTAGTCGTGCTATTAGTAAGACATGATTAGTTTGGTTTGAGATTTGTTTTCAGTGTAAAGGAGCTGGGAAGTCCAAAAACAGCAACTTTTTCACTAATGTTGATCTGCTGCTCAAAATGTGTTGAGATATATTGTTGTACCATTTTCCAAAAAGATCACAATTTTGGACAGTGATAAAAGGCGTGTTCAGTGAAGTCAACCTCTTGACACCACATGCATTTGTTTGAATTTGCTACCCCCATTTTATGCAACATAATGTTGGTTGGGTAAATATTATGAATAAACTTAAAATGAAGAAGTCTTAGTCTTGTTTCTTTGATACAGTCACGAGCTGTGTTAAAGTAATCGTTTATATTTATATCTAGCTTTCCTTTTTCAGAACTGACTTGCGCATATGTCATGGTTTTGTTTTTTGTTTATCATTTCTCTGATCGTTTTATTATGTAATGTACTCATGAACCCTCTGTCTGTGTTGATTTCATGTCCAACTGTGTATTGTGTATGGTCTCTATTCATTTGGGCTTTCCATGCATTTGGTTTAGCATTGATCAGGGCATTGTACTCCAACGGAAGGCCAGCGTGAGAACCAACCATGTCTTTTATTTGTTTGTATGTCATTAGGTTTCCAGTTGTCCACAAATCTTGTTGTTAGTTTATTCTGGTCATAGAATTAAGGAGGGGACTCTGCTGATTGGTACTTCCCTTATGTTCATAATAGATGGCGATACTTTCCCAAAAAGAAAGCTGAAAAACAGAAAAGAAAAAAGAGAATTGAAAGCAAAAGAGTGATGCTGTGCTTCGGGGTACTTTGACAGAATTTGCATGAGGATTGTTGTGTATTGTGTAACACGAACGTTTTGTTGATATCAGTGCTTGTTTGTTATTGTTTTTTTACATGCAGATCTGATGGAAACTTGTGTATCCAAAATGTACATGTTTCAATAAAGATACTAAAATGAGGTCATCATTACTATGACAGTGTGCTTAAAAAAAAGAAGAAGAAAAATATAAAGAGCGCTCCCAAGGCATTTTCCAGTATAAAAAAAGGATAGTTTTTGATTCACCTCCATGATGAACACTCAAATTACTTAACCTTCAACTTATTTCATAGGCTTAATAGACCCATTTTTGTCTTTAAAAGATCGCACAAAAAATAATCATATTGACACTAGATTTCATGTATTTCTCAAATTCTATATGGGGATTGTTTTTGCTGACCTCTCTGTTGTTGAGACTAAGCAGTAAATAAACATGTCTTGTAAATAGCAACTCCGACTTTCTAAAGAACAACATAACACTCTCCATTCTTGTTGTGCATGTCACTGACCCACACTTTCTGAAGCATTACAGCTGAACTGTTTTGTTAGCAAGTATGGCTCTGACAGACCTATGATGTAGGAATGAGTGAGTGAGTGACGAAGCACAGTGAAGGTTAACCGACTTAGTACTGTCAGTTTACTCCCCTGACTTCCCACAGGCGGCCCTTTTGTATGGGTTCATACAAAAAACCCACTAAGAAAATAATGTTGCAAGTTATGAACTGAAATTTTTTAAACTTATCGGTGACACAAAGAGTTTTGGACAAAGCATAAAATTCCATCCCTTATGCTATCTTCCTGAGAGATGATGGAAGCATTCATAATTTTTGTTTGAAATTTGCACACACTGATGATTTGTAAATGAATCTAAGAAAGCACTGAGTCTGAAACAGTTTGAACTCTTGTCGTTATATAGCCCCGATTGGGCTCCTTCATCAGAAACAGTTGTCTGCCTTGTGACTGGGAAGAAAAGGGCCAGTTGCTGTTGTTGACATGCACTGTTCATTTGAATCCGTCATATTGAAAATGACTCTCCTGCTCACAAAGACAGCAACACACAGCATTTATTGGTCACAGTGGATAGCGGAAATATCAGTTAAGATATTTTTAGCTTATGACGTCGTTATGTATATAAAGTCCCAATCTAAAAATTCAGAATTGATAAAACCCTGATTGGGCTCCGTCGTCTAAAACAGTTGTAAACAGTAGGACCTCGATCAGGGCCCATCGTCCAGAGAGAGTTAACAAAAATATGAATGAGCCATCATAGCAACTTGCATTTTCTGTTTTAGTTTCGTTTCTCTTTTCTTTCATGTGAATTGGGTTGTGTAGGAATTGCCAAAGAGAGAGGGAGGTGTGCACTAATATCAATTTCTATTGCTTTCCAGTGATGGTGCATCACTTCAAGATGCAGTTGAGGGCTTTTTCAAGAAAGAGGAAGTAGACTTCAAATGTGACCATTGTCAACAGCACCAGAAAGCTGAAGTTTCAAGAAAATTTCAAAGCCTTCCCAGGTAATTTTCAGTGCGTTCCTTTTAGCATGCAGAACTGTATTTCAAAAAGTAAATTCTGTTGCACATGAATTATTGATAGCAGTAATTCCTTGTAGTAGAATAACCAGTCCATGCTGGTATGCTTTTGGTTGAGTTTAATCGCACATAAAGTTATCACAGTAGTTTTCCATACTTGAGTGTTTCCATGTCATATTTGAAGACAGACTGGATGGATCTGTGTTTGATAATGCACCGTGGAATTTTGTTTCAATGATTTTTTGCTCACACACAGGACACATGCACACACACACACACACACACACAAACACAAACACACACATACACACACACACACACGCACACACACACACACACACACACACACACACACACACACACACACACACACACAAACACACACAAAGTACATATCACAGCATGTAGGCTGGTTGGATAGTGCTGACAGGTAGTATGCCGTCAACCTCCTTTTAATGTTTACATGACAAGGCTGATAATGATCTCGGCATGATGAGAAAAAAGAACACAATAAAAAGGCGCTGACTGAATTTTACAGTAAATTGGAGTATGTGAAGGCATAGTTGCCATCAACTTTGTTCTTCATTTGCTTGTTAGCTAAGGATGTTTCATTTTCAAGTGGATTTTTCTCCAAATAAGAAAAATAATATTCCATATATCTCAACATTCTAATTCTAAGACAGTATAAGTTTGGGGGAAGGAGGGAGGCAATAGAGGGTGTAAAGCACTGATGATTTTTTTTCTTACAGATTGTGTTTAATCTTTCCCTTGTACAGGGTACTGATTGTGTACCTCAAACGCTACAATGAGCTGATGGAAAAAGTGCTAACTCCCATAAGGCTGCCTCCCAGGATTTCTTTGCGAGACTTCTGTTGTCGTAACCATGAACCACCACCCTCTTTTCACATAGACCGGTCCTGGTTCAGGTATGGATACATGTCTACACCTGTATGGTTCAGAATATCATTTTCTTTGCTTTTATGTATTCTCTGTGGCCTGTTTTACATTGACAACATGATTTCTGTAAAATGTTCTGTAGCTGATTGTTTGCTTGTAGTGTTCCACTTTTTCACTGCTGAAATGGCCTGTGTGGTCATCTGGGCTGTAAGCAACAAGAGATAAAGACAAACTGTTGTTTGTCTGTTGCTTGTGTTTTAAATCCTACCAAACATGGTCTACATAAGGACTAATCTTTCACATGCTCTGCATCAGTATGTATGTAGGGACAAAATTGTGATTGTTTTGTAAAATTTCTTTGAAGACAGCAGGCAACTGGGTGCTTAAAGGGTAGAATGTGATGGTTTGACACACTGGGAAAGGTAGTGGTTGAAAAAACAATTTTCTTTTCCCATCTTTTGTATGGTGTTACACCTGTGCATCAGTGGACATACAGAAAACAGTATTTATGTTCTTTTCTACTTCCCATCTTTAAAAAAAAAAAAAAAAAAAAAAGGGTGGGGGAGGAGGGGGTAGGGGTGGGGGAGTCATTCTTCAGTCTTCTCCATCAAAATTCTCTGGCATTTAAGTTTTTATTGTTTTGACAGTTTTGACTGGCTTTGTTTTTTGTGTTGTTAAAGATTATTGTTGGCCACATGTAAATTGTTTGTGTTATTTATGACTCGCTATATATGTATTTACTGCTGTTTGTGAGTGGCTGCCTTACTGTTGTTGATGATGATTGGCTGTTTCAGATCTGTGAAGTGTCCAGTGACCAACCATTTGCCATTCAGGATACTTAAACCACATGAATTTGTTCCTGAATCTCTGAAAACATATCCAGAAGTAGAAAAGGGTTGTGATGGACTTGGAGACTGGTGTGTGGTGATTTACATATTCTCTCAGGCATATCTGCTTTTTTTACTTTGAATAATGATAATTCTAATGAAACATATTCAGCGCTTTTTCCCATATACAGCTCAGAGCTCTTTACATGCGTAAAACCAAATAAACTGTAAATGACAAAATAATCAGTTGACACTCAATGCAGACATAACACCACTGATCAAACTCACTTGCATGTACATGCATGCTCACACGCATGCACACGTGTGTGCGCGCACACACACACAGACGCACGCACACACACGCATGCACGCACACCCCCACACCCCCACACCCACACCCGCACCCACATCCCCTCCCCCCGACCCACACCCAACCCCTCCCCCCCGCACCCCTCCCCCCGCAACCCCCCCCCACACACACACCCTAGTCTGCCACCCCCACCCATACCCACACACACACACGCAGTCTCATACACATACACAAAACATTCATGGCATGGATGAACAGCAGTTTGGTAGTGTTTAGATAGATAGGTCTTTAGAGAAGATTTGAAAGAGGCTGTGAAAGAGGAGTGTCTAATGTTAAATAGAAGCATATTCCAGATTTTGGACCTTGAAAGGAAAGAGTACACTGACCAAAGAAATTTGTTATGACAGATGGAACACAGAGGATACAGTTATCGAAGAAGAGCAGATTTTGAGATGGGGTAGTGAAGAAGAATGTAAGAGATTCACTGCCAGTGACAGAGTTTGAATGAAATCCTGGACTGAACAGAAAGCCAAGTGTATATTTTAGTGTGTGTGCACACATGTGCACATGCAAATGCACTCGCACTGAGCTGAGTATGCCTGGACACGCATAGAATGCATTCACATGTACATATACTTTGGCAATGAAATGTTTATGGTCTGTGTTTAATTGCTCAGACATGCTTTTTTTATGTTGTCATTATTGGTGAAAAGAGGAGCCAAACTAATTTCAGATCAAAGTGGTGTTGCAGTTTAACTTTTGAAAACTGTGCTGATGATCCACCCAAGGAGGCAGCCATGCCAGCCACTGAGGTAATGGTGCAGGTAGTGAGGTGTGCCTGTCTGTGTGGATGAGCAGAGATTGGCATGTTTTCTTATCATTTGGCACTTATCAGGCAAACAGTCATCTGGCCCAGTGCTCAGTTTATATCACAGATTGACATAAGCTTACAGCAAAATGAGAGCTGTATGATCAATGGTTTCTTCATTGCAGCTTAGTCTTTAGTGAAGGACTATGAGGCAAGATTACACTGGTTTTTAGAGCTTCAGCTTTGGGGGCCGGTTAGCCTTTGGGAACCAACCCAACACTGACTATCCTGAAACCCTCATGGCCGAGGGAGTGGGAATGTAACTTGGGCAAGACGCTCTCCACTATAATCAAATTCTACAGAATTCTACATATGCAATGCATGTGTTGAATGCTTGCATGATAGGTATTATTGGCAGTGATGGGAGCTGTAATGTCTTCAGAACAGGGAAGTGGTCGATAATGTTGGCAGTGAAAAGGAAGAGGACCAGCAAAATGCAGAGTATCAAGTTTGAGCAGTGTGTTTGCATTTGTATGCTGTATGACCTGACTGTGTTCATGTTGAGCTGCAACACTTCCTGGACTCTTCTGTTTCTTCCTGATCCCAGATCCCCTCTGTGAAACCCAATCATCCTGACAGAAGACCCACATCTGCTGAACCAGACACCATTGTTCATCTCTTTAACCCGATCATTCCTGGACAGAACGAAAACCAACCCTACCACACAAACACTCCCACAGTGGTCCAAGATACCATGGAAAAGGGGACATCTGCGAATACCATGGGAAAGATGCTATTCAGCAAGACTTTAACAGATCCAGGTGAGATTACTCTTGTTCATTTGGGTGTCTGTTTTGTTATTCACTGATCTGACGAGAGTGTGGTATTATAGCTCTGACTTAAGTGTGGGCATCACTAGCATAGTTCTCACTGTAGCATGGTATGACTTACATTGTTCTTCCTGAAGTTTGGGTATCACTAGCATTTGTTCTTACCTTTGGGCATCACTAGCATTGTTCTGACTTTAGTATGGGTATCGCTGACATTGCTCTATAATGTGCGCATCACTAGCATTGTTCTGACTGTAGTGTGGGCACCACTTAGCTTGCTCTGATTGTACTATGGCATCGCTAACATTCTAACATTGTTCTGACTTTAGTATGGGTATCACTAGCATTGTTCTGTTATGTGCACATCATTTGTGTAGCTCTGACTGTAGTGTGGCATCACTTGCATTGTTCTGACTGTAGTGTGGGCATCACTAACATTGTTCTGACTGTAGTGTGAATCTCACTAGCATTATTCTTACTTTTGTGTGAAAATTACTGGCATAGTTCTGACTGTAGTGTGGGTATCACTAGCATTTGTTCTGACTTAAGTATGGGTAACACTAGCATTGTTCTATCATGTGTGCATCACTAGCATTGTTCTGACTCTAGTGTGAGCATCACTAGCATTGTTTTGACTGAAGTGTAGGCATCACTAGCATTATTCTGGTGTAGTGTGGGCATCACTAGCATTGCTCTGATGTAGTGTGGACATCACTAGCATTGTTCTGACTGCAATGCGGGCATCACTAGCATTGTTCTGACTTTAGTATGGGTATCACTAGTATGGGTATCACTAGTGTTTGTTCCGACTTTAGTATGGGTATCACTAGCATTGTTCTGTTATGTGCACATCACTTGCATAGCTCCGACTGTAGTGTGGCATCACCAGCATTGTTCTGGTGTCGTGTGGGCATCACTAGCATTGTTCTGACTGTAGTATGGGTATCACTAGCATTGTTTTGACTGGGCATCACTAGCGTTGCTCTGGTGTAGTGTGGCTTCACTAGCATTGTTCTGGTGTAGTGTGGGCATCACTAGCATTGTTTTGACTGGAATGTGGGCATCACTAGCGTTGCTCTGATGTAGTGTGGGCATCACTAGCATTGCTCTGATGTAGTGTGGCATCACTAGCATTGTTCTGACTGTAGTGCTGGCATCACTAGCATTGTTCTGACTGTAGTGTGGGCATCACTAGCATTGTTCTGACTGTAGTGCTGGCATCACTAGCATTGTTCTGACTGTAGTGTGAGCATCACTAGCATTGTTCTGGTGTAGTGTGGCATCACTAGCATTGTTCTGACTGTAGTGTGAGCATCACTAGCATTGTTCTGACTGTAGTGTGGGCATCACTAGCATTGTTCTGACTGAAGTGTAGGCATCATTAGCATCGTTCTGGTGTAGTGTGGGCATCACTAGCATTGTTCTGACTGTAGTATGGGCATCATTAGCATTGCTTTGACTGAAGTGTAGGCATCACTAGCATTGTTCTGACTGTAGTGTGAGCATCACTAGCATTGTTCTCTTTCCAGTTCAGTCAGGAACCTCGGCGTTGTCCTTGACAACACACTGTCCATGCAAAAATTTATCAGTCAGACATGTCAATCCTGCTACTGTCAACTGCGGCGCATCGGCTCCATCTGGAAATATCTGTCCATTGACACAACATCTAGACTTGTCATTTCTCTCATTCTCTCTCACCTTGACTACTGTAACTCTCTATTGTCTGGTTTGCCTGGTTCATCCATTCAGTCCCTTCAGCGCATACAAAACTCTGCTGCCCGACTCGTCCTCAGAAAGAAAAGATCTGAGTACATCACTCCTCTTTTGCAACATCTCCACTGGCTCCCTGTCTCACACTGAGTAAAGTAAAAGATCAGCACTCTATGTTACAAATGTATTCACAATCAGCCCCTTCCTATCTGTGTGGCTGCCTTCACCTCTACACTCCATCTCGCTCACTACGATCAGCTTCGGATCCACTCCATTTACGCATACCCAGATTCAAACTCTTGACTGTTGGCCGCCGTTCTTTCTCTGTCTCTGGACCTTGCAATTGGAATGAACTTCCTCTTTCGCTTCGCCAAGTCTCCACACTCAGCTCTTTCAAGTCTGGCTTTAAAACCCACCTCTTCCCAAAATAGCCTCCCTTCCCTGCCTCTTCCCTGTCTTCAGTTTCTCCAGTTTTAGAGTTATGCGTGCGTGAAAATGACTGGTGTGAAAGCGCTTAGATTTGTCTATGCGCAAGATTCAGCGCTATATACATACCATTATTATTATTATTATGTATTGTGGCATCACTAGCATTGTTCTGACTAGTGTGAGCATCACTAGCATTGTTCTGACTGTAATGTGGGCATCACTAACATTGTTCTGACTGTAGTGTGAGCATCACTAGCATTGTTCTGGTGCAGTGTGAGCATCACTAGCATTGTTCTGACTGTAGTGTGGGCATCACTAGCATTGTTCTGACTGTAGTGTGGGCATCACTAGCATTGTTCTGACTGTAGTGTGAGCATCACTAGCATTGTTCTGACTGTAGTGTGGGCATCACTAGCATTGTTCTGACTGTAGTGTGGGCATCATTAGCATTGTTCTGATGTAGTGTGAGCATCACTAGCATTGTTCTGATTCTAGTTTGAGCATTGCGAGCATTGTTTTTGACTTGTATGTGAGCATCACTAACATTGTTCTGATTCTGGTGTGAGCATCACTAGCGTCATGCTGACTGTAGTGTGGGCATCACTACCATTGTGCTGACAGCAGTGTGGGCATCGCTACCATTGTGCTGACAGCAGTGTGGATATCACAAGCATTGTTCTGACTGTAGTGTGGGCATCACTAGCATTATAATGACAGCAGTGTAGATATCACAGCATTGTTCTGACTTGATTGTGGGCATCACTAAAATTGTTCTTGTATACTATCACTAGCATTGTTGTGACATGAATATAGCAGCACTGGTATTGTTCTGACCAGTGTGCCATCACTGGCATTGTTCTCACTGTGGTGCGTCATCAACAGCATTGTTATGAGTGTGCCATCACTGGCATTGTTCTCACTGTGGTGCGTCATCAACAGCATTGTTATGAGTGTGCCATCACTGGCATTGTTCTCACTGTGGTGTGTCATCAATAGCATTGTTATGAGTGTGCCATCACTGGCATTGTTCTGATATGGGTGTGTCATCAACAGCATTGTTATGAGTGTGCCATCACTGGCATTGTTCTCACTGTGGTGCGTCATCAACAGCATTGTTATGAGTGTGCCATCACTGGCATTGTTCTCACTGTGGTGTGTCATCAACAGCATTGTTATGAGTGTGCCATCACTGGCATTGTTCTGATATGGGTGTGTCATCAACAGCATTGTTATGAGTGTGCCATCTCTGGCATTGTTCTCACTGTGGTGTGTCATCAATAGCATTGTTATGAGTGTGCCATCACTGGCATTGTTCTCATTGTGGTGTGTCATCAACATCATTGTTATGAGTGTGCCATCACTGGCTTTGTTCTGATATGGGTATGTCATCAATAGCATTGTTATGAGTGTGCCATCACTAGCAATGTTCTGATATGGGTATGCCATTATTGGCAGTTCTGACTATAGTGAGAGATACAGACACCAGCAGTAGTGGTAAGGAAATTTGAGCAACACCCCCAAAGGCACATCCATGAAGTGGATGAATCTCAACTGTGTGGCCCCATTTGGGACCATAGCACACCAGCTTCAGGGTAATAGCCAGCTGTGGACAAAAAAACCCAACAAAAAACAAAAACAAACCCAACCGACCTCAGGTGGGGATAGAACCCACATCAGGGAGAGCAATGGTTTTTATTCTGCTCTGAAGGATGTACCACAGTGATATACCACAGACCAGTTGTTGGTGTGTTGATCGGTGTCCTTGTTAATACTTTAGATGTAGAACTCAAGTTTGAGTTGTTGCTTGGGTCAATAAAAAGAACATTAGATTTGAAAATCACATTGCCAAGTATATACAATATTACATTTGATAATCAAATTGTAAAACAAAATACAGGATGTTGTATCTTTGCACATGAAGACAGGGTTTATTTTTGCAATGGTATTGTGATTAGAAGTCTAACATATGTGTAACAGACTTTACATGCATAATGAAAGTAACAGTGGCCGTACTTGTTTCATTGAAAAGAAAGAAAATAAGAGAAGGAAAAGAATGGCTGTGTTGCACTGTATGTTGCTAGTAATCATTGGGACTTTTTCCTGGCAAGTCTATACATTTTATTTTTATGATTTAGTAGATTTGTTTGCTCACTATGACGGTACATATGAAATTCTGTTTTGTTAGTAACGGCCAACATACCATTGAAGATAGAATGCGTTAGGTCTGGTTAGTTGATGTTCTCTTTTAGTAATGTGTTTTGCATGTTAGATGACAATTTCCATGTGAACATCCTGTCATAAGATGCACTGTTCGCTTCAGCCATGATGTGGAGTGAATGTGATGATGACATTACAAAGGTACTGGACACTTTCAACACAACTGCTCCTCATGCTGAGGACAGAAATAATTATATTAATTGGACTAGCAGTTCATACCAGACATTCATTAATAAGAATATAGATTATGTTTTATCAGAGCAAAGTCATCCAAGTTCCCGGGACCAAAGCTCTCTTCTCACCGTCAATGACGGCACCAGTGAGGAGAGGAAAAGTGCAGTGGAGGGCAGAGAACAAGGTGAACCAGGCCAGGAGATAGGTGACAGTGTGGGGTGCAACGAGGACAAAGCTTCTCTGAAAGGTGCTGTTATAAAACAAATATAGATTCTGTGTTAATGTTTTTGGATGTAATGATCTGTCAAATCATGAATCTGTGGGAAATCAACAACATACGGATGGGAATTGAACATACTCTTAAGTCATCTCTGGGACACATGCTGAGCATGAATGTATGAGCTAATAGCAACAAGAAGTTATCCATGGCCATATAAATCAACAATATTGTTGCCCAGAATTGATATTCTCTGATGGGTGCATGCAGAATAAATGATTAAAACCTATTACTGTTTTCCTGATGCATCACGATTGTCTGCCCTAATTGTCTTGATCAAAGGTGAGCACTTTTGGGGTATGGTGCATGTACATGCAGGACAGTTTCATGTTTCCTTTGCCCATCAAACACAGGTATGGACTGCAGAATCTCTAGCTTGCATATTTGATATTCTGCGTGTATACATACATGTTCAGTCCCAGCAGGTCTGCATATGTAGTGGTCTGGGAGAGCATCAGTAGTTTTTCGCTTGTTTTGTTTGAAAGTGCCCCATAATTTGGGACATTTTTGTTTTCTTTACTGTGAGAGTGAATAATGGTGATGGGATGACAGTACTGCTGTGTGGGTCCATTTTGGTTTGGGGCTATTTTGCAATGCTATACTCTAATGATATATCCTGACTTCAGCAAGGATTGAGATACAGACATCTGCAGTTGTCACAACCCATAAGGGGTTGCCCATGTACCCCGGCACCTTCCCATACTAACACCCTGACAACACAAACACAGAGACACAGGAAAGTTCAGTTCGGTTCTTTACTGTAGTTCCACTTTGAAACAAGTTCAGACACACAAAATTAAACCCTTAACTACAGCACCACTCTCCTTCAGTTTTGTGGTAACACAATGTAATTGTCAAGGTAGGCTAAAGCAACTGTGGCACCAGTTTTTTGCAATGTCAGTTCACTTGAACCTGAGTCAAACCCATCTGTGGACGACCAGTGTTAATGAACCCAACTGAGGCCTGAAATCATATGCCTGCCAAAGTGAAGAGGGTAGCAGAGGATGGGATACATTGGACAAGGAAGTTGTTGGGAATATGGAGGTTGGAGAGTGAGTGGGAGTGAGGGAATTTGGGGTGAACAGGGCAGAAGGGGAATGAGGACCACTGCAGAGACGAATCCTGGAGTTCGGTTGGGGTGATGGCAGACATGGAAAACCCACGGGAAAAGTCTGTAACAAGACTCCCATGTCTCTGTAGACTATGCTCCTTTACACATTATGAAAGAGTAGCCCCCTTCCCCTTCTTTGAGCGATACACTAAACACAAAGTAGGGGAGTGACTGGATATTCCATCATATGCAGTCTCTTTCACACAAAAGCTACTAATGCAAAAAGTACAGAAACCGTCTGTTATAGTTTCTCCAATAATGAAAAAGTCCAACAGGATCCGAACGAGACATTTACCCTAAATAACAGTTCGTCAATATTTATCATCCTGGTTTCGAACTACAGAAACAAAACTAAATGTGGCAATATTACAATCTCCTAATCACATTTCCAACACCACAAAAATGCTTTTGAAAATTTAGATTGCAAGTAGACACTGTTTCCATCATAAAGAAAATAAATTCGAAACAAGAACTGGAGCTGACACAACCTTATTAATTCCACCAAATATCTAGAAATCAAAGAGTACTGGATTTAAAAGATTTCCATTAAAACACCTCCCTCAACCGTGTACGCACCCAAATCCTAAGTCACATAATGCCAACAAATGTCACAAGTTACAACACTAACACCATGAAGATAAACTAACTATACAACTTCTCCGTCACATGTCACCAGGAAACAGGCACACCTCTGGCCCAGGTTAAAGCACACAGAACACAGACCCACACAGAGGAAGAAGGGGATCACACAAGAATTGAACTCCACAACTCGGTCAAAGAGCAGCTCACTTGCTGGCTCGGCGACCTGTCTCCTACCAATGCTCAGCTCCAAAAGCAAAGCAAAATCCTTCCTTCCAACATATGAACTCCTCTTAAGAGTTCAGAACAAAAAGGAATAGGACATGCCAGACACACATCACAAGAAATTCACATGCATTAGTTCAGCATATAACTTAGCACACAAGAGAATGACGGAGCAAAACGGAGGTGGGAAAAGAGGGAGAGAGGAGGGAGAAAGGGGGAAGGGAGAGGAACAAATGAACACGCGCACAATTGAAAACCATGAGCCATGACAGCAGTGTTAGTCAGGAAATGTGAGCCGCACTGCCAAGGACGCATCCATGAAGTGGATGACCCACATCTTTGTGGTCCCAATCTTCCCATTTCAGCCCATAGTACACTCAACATTGGGTAGGAACTAGGCACTGGCTGAAAAAAAAAAAAAAAAGGACCTCAGATGGGGATAGAACCCACGTCAGGGGAGAGCAGTAGTTTTTATTTTGATCTGAAGGATGTTGTAGTTTTGTTCGTAATATATAAGAGCAGCTGTTTGTGTTGGTCTGTGTCAATACTTTAGATGCAGAACTCCATTGGGTTGCTTGGGTCAATAGAAATATTACATTTGAAAATCAAATTGTGAAACCACATACAGATGTTGTATCTGTGCATATTGAAGACCGGGTTTATTTTGGCACTGATGTTGTTATAAGTTTAACATATTTCTAACAGAGTTTACATGTACAGTGAAAGTAACAGTGGCCTTACTTTTTATCCCCCCCGCCCCCAAAAAAGTGTATATGTGCTGCAGACTATATTGTTTGTAATCTTCTTTGAGTCTTGCTTTCTTGAAAAGTCTGCAGATCCGATGTTAATGATTTACTATGTTTGCCTGATGTTTGAATATGGTAACTAGTATTACATGAAATTCTGTTTTGTATGCAAAAATCAACATACTTTTGAATATAGAATGCGCCATATCAAGTCAGTTAATGTTCTCTTTTAGTCTTTTTCTTCAGTCTAATATCAACATCTTAGATGAACAGACTATAAATAAATAAACGGTAAACAATCTTTTTCTGTGAGAATGGTGGCGAGTCCAACATCAAAAATAATTTTCTTTTTTGTGTTTTGCATGTTAGATGGCAACATGAGTTTGAAAGACCTGTTCGCACAATTGGCTTCAGCCAGTATGCAGAGCGAATGCAGTGATGACACTCCAGAGGTTCTGGACATTTCCAGCAGAACATCTCCTCCTGCTGAGAACAATAGTAATGATGTTGATATGACAAGCAATCTATTCACCACATATACCAACTCATCTGCTCCTCCTGCCGAGGGCAATGATAATGATGATTGGATGAGCAATTTGTTCACCACATATATCAGCACAGCTGCTTCACCTGCTGAGGGCAATAAGGATGTTGACTGGACGAGCAATCCATTCAACATTGATGTCCAGTCATTCAGGAAAGACGCAGCCGAGGGCAGAAAACAAGGTGAGCCAGGCCAGGAGAGAGGTGACTGTGAGGTGCAGTGAGGACAAAGCTTCTCTGAAAGTTTTTTGATGTAATGATTTGTCAAATGATCAGTCTTTGGGATAATCGACACACAGATGGGAAATGAACTTAATCCCTAGTCATCACACAGGTATGTGTGGAACAGATAATCTCTAGTCATCACACAGGTATGTGTGGAACAGATAATCTTTAGTCATCACACAGGTATGTGTGGAACAGATACTGAGCATCCATGTATGAGCCAGTGGCAACAAGAAGTTTAATTGTGGCCATTTACTGTTGCCTACAATTGTTATTCTCTGGTGGGTCTGCTGATTGCATACAGAATAAATGATTAAAACCCAGCAGCATTTCCCTAATGTATAATGATTTTCTGTCTAATCATCTTGTTCAAAGGTAAGCAGTATTGGGGAATGGTGCATGCCGCACTGTTTCATGTTTCTGCAAGAACTCAGTTGGATTGCTTGGGTCAGTAGAAAGAACAGCAGATTTTGAAAAAAAAAAAAAAGATTACCAAGCTATGTACAACATTAGATCTGAAAATCAAATTGTAAAACAACATACAGGATGTTGTGTCTGTGCATATTGAAGACATGGTTTATTTTTGCACTGATAGTGCAAAAAGAAGTCAAACAGATTTTATAGACACAGTGAAAGTAACAGTGGTCATACTTGTTTTATGAAAACAAACAAACAAACAAAAAGAAGTGTATATTTCTAGTCATCTTTGAAACTGCTTTCTTGACAAGTTTGCAGACTTGATGTTGTTGATTTGGTTGATGTTTAAATGTAGACCTGTACTAGAATGACAGCATCATATTCAATTTTATATTGTATGTAACAACCAACAATTTGTTGAAGATAGAATGCACCAAGTCTGGTCACTTGATGTTCTCCTCAGTCTTCCAATTTCTGTGTAGAATGGTGGCTTATTTGAATAACCAAAAAATAATTTTTTATTGGTTTTGCATGTTAGATGGCGTCATCCATGTGAAGGACCTGTCAAAAGAAGCACAGGTGGTTTTGTGCACACTGCGGGGCATGCATGGTGATGACATTGCAAAGAATGTGGACACTTTAGAGATGGGAGAGGCAGTGGACAGTGGAAATTTTGGTGAGTCAAGCCAGGAGAGAAGTAATGTGGGGTGCAGTGAGGTTAAAGCTCCACAGAAGCTCTTAGATTTTAGGCCTATAGGAAACATTGTTCTTTTGTGTATTTGTATGTATTAAAAAAAAAAGGTGTGTGTGTGTGTGTGGGTGGGGTGGGGTGGGGGGGTCTTTTATGTATTTGTGTGCAATTAAAGAAAAGGGGGGGGGGGGCGTTTGTGTGCAATTATAAAAAACAAAAAAACAAAAACGGGAGGGTGTGTGTGGGGGAGGGGTGATATTGACCCCGGCAGAATAATGAAACATTAGCAATTCCTGCACTGTTCCTGGGGTTGCAAATAACAATTTGTCAGCTTCAGGGGGTTTTGCCCCCTACACCCACCAGTAGGACATTACCGTTGCACCCCATCAGGGGCCTTTCATGACCCCCTGAACTCCCAGCGACAGTAAGCTTTTGTGTTTCAGTCCCTCTCACATCCCTGTAAGTTACTGTGAAACATTGCTAAGAAACAGAATATGCCATATGAATATTGTGTAAGCCAGCCACTGTGGCAGAGTGGTTAGCATCACAGACTGATGAGTGGGAGGATGCTGTTTCAAGTCCCATCGGAGGTAGGGATTTTTGGGCCCCCTGGCTAGTGTCTGACTCGAGAGTCCTATACGTCTTTGATACAGGTTTCTGTATCTCTCGAGCCGGGTCAGTCCCAGGATACATTATGAAAGGAATATTGTATCTGTGAATACTGAAAACAGTTTGTTTTTACACTGATATTGTGAAAAAAAGTCTTACATATTCGTAACAGATTTCACACTCATAATGAAAATAACAACGGCGCTACTTGTTTTATTTAAAAAAATAATTTTAAAAATACTGAAGGAAAAGAACATCTGTGGCTTTATGTATACTACTGGTAACCTTTGAGACTGCTTTCTTGACAAGTCTGCAGATTTGATATTAATGATTTTGTCAGTTTGTTTGATGACTACATGTGGGCACGAGTATTATATGAAATTTTGTTTTGTATGTAACAACCAACATGCTATTGAGGACAGAATGCATTGGGTCTGATCACTTGATGTTTTCTTTTAGTCTTTCTTTTTTCCGTGTAGTATTGTGGTTCTTCCAACAACAGCAAAATAACAATGCTTTTTTATGTGTTTTGCATGTTAGATGGCATCATCAGTATGAACGAACTGTCAGAGGATGAACAGCTGAGGTTAGCCTTGATGGAGAGCTTGAGTGATGAGTACATTCCCAAGATTCTGGACATCTCAGAGAGGAGAGAGGCAGTGGAAGGAGGAGCACATGGTGAGCCAGGCCAGGAGAAAAATGATGGTTGCAGCGAGGACATAACTCCACTGAAAGGTGCTGTTAGAAACAGCGAGACTAGAGAAACAGAGTACCCTGAAGAATTGGAAGAGACAGAAGATGAATTCATCTTTCAGGTGGAGCTTGAGACACAGCCAGGTAGCTGCAGTGACAGTGACATGGATGAAGCAGACAGTGGGGGCAGAGAGGATGGTGGATGTTCAGAACCGGCTGACAAATCCGAAGGTATTATTTTTACGAACTGGCAAACTGTCACTCGTTTTTCTGTCTGTTTCTGTCTGTCTCTCTCTGTCTCTGTCTCCCTGTCTCTCTCTCTTACTTGCACTCTGTCTTTCACACACAAATTTGTATCCAGAGATATGAGAAGAAAAACTTTTCTTTTTTTAAATTTTATCCCATTACTCTTCCCTGAGAGAACAACTTGAACTTATACAGAGCAATTTGATGTGGGGGGAGGGTGTTACTAATTTAAAATTTCCCATTTTGAATGTAGGTTTTTATTGACATGTGTGGTTGGTGCTGAGAGTTGAAAGTGAATTTTCAGTTACTGTGATACGGTTTTTGGTTATTGTGATACTGGGAATGGTTTTAATGATTGTGATAGGGTTTTAAAGTATTGTGATGTGATTATTTAGGCTTTTTCTTGTGATATGTGTGATGAGTGTGTGTGTGTGTGTGTGTGTGTGTGTGTGTGAATTTTGTGCTTGAGTGTTTTGTTGGCTGACAGTAGAGGGCTGTGCATGTAAGTTTTCCTCTTTTTTTTTCATTTTAGTGTTTAAACGCATGTTTTAAATGTTGGTATTTACATTGTACAGCGCAGTTGAGCATGTTTTACATGGAAAGACGGTTTATAGATTAAATTATTATTATCATATTATTATTAAAAGGCCAGCCCAAGAAAGACAACAGACATGCTTGTAGAAGCGGGGAGGAAGAGGGGAAATTAGGGACTTTGATAACAGCTTACTTTTTTTTCTCCAGATGTGTGTAGTCTTGGTAGTTATTAGTTCAGTCACACACATACACTGGATACCAGCGCTTCATCTTTGTGGGTTTTTGTTTTGTTTGTTTGTTTGTTTGTCTTTTGTTTGAAAATTCACAATGATATAGCAATCTTTTATGAAATCAAGAGACATGAAATTACCCAGCTAGGACATACTTTATTGTTTAATCACCTCAAAATCTGTGTCATTTCAAAAAGTGCTTTCAATAGAAAGCTCATGCAGTTTCCAGTTTCCTTTCAATACTTTTGACCAAAAATGTAGCCAGACTTTAAAAAAAAAATGTTGTTCCTCGCTATTTTCACCGAAAATTTCCTGGCAGAGGCCCTGCAGCAGGAGTTAGGTTTCCCTGGCAGCAAGCAGGTTAATGTACCTGCACTCTCTCTCTCTATGCCTGCTGTCTTTATGTTTTAAGGTCCATTTTAGATTAAAATAAGGATTGTTCTGTTGCAGGTGGTAGCATGAACAACATTTATTTGGACTTACCTGAGGAAGAGCTGATCAAGAAAGCCATTTTGCTGAGCCTAGAACAGACAAGGATTGCTGAACCATCATCTATGTATGAAGCATTCACAGCACCAGCGTCACCTGTATGGGATGACCTCATGCCACAGGGTCCAGAAATTAATCAGGATCTGATTCTTAATTCCTTGGCTTCTGACTCACCAACAAAACCAGAACCAGCAAGTGAAGGGATCTATGAGTCGGGTTCAGCCAAACCTATGCCGAATGAAGTTAGTGATTTTGAGGATCAGCTACACGGTTTCCTTTCTCTCACAAGCTATCCAACTCCACTGATTTCACCAGTTTTTGATGAACCTGACCAGAGTTCTCTTAAAGAGTCTAGTTTATCCCCAGCCTACCCACTATCTCCTCCTGTCTCACCCACAGTTGATGAAAATGGGAGAAGAGAGAACAGGGAAAATCCTGTTACCAGATGGATGGAGGAAAACTTGGATTGCAACAGACTTGAGGCAAATGGGTTCCCTGTGAGCAAAGTTGATGGTGACGAGAAAGGAGAAAGTCACAGCCTTGACTGTGGTGAACCACTGACAGGAGACCAGGTGAGAATTGTTGGAGGAAATATTCAGTATGAAGTTAGTATTCACCACAATGACTATACCCTTGATTAGATGTAACATGTAAGTTTTGTCTTGTTTTTAAACAAAAACAAATGAAAAAAGACCAAAAACCAACAACAGAACATGCAGACACATTCACCATCCTATATTGTTGTTGAACATTGTATTGTTGCGGAGGAAGAATGAATACACTTTGCATACATGTGTGCACCCTAACATGAACACACTCATACACACAAACACAGAATGTATGCATGATACATAAGAGATGTGGGTATTGAACTATTTTTAAACATTGAAAATTCACTGAGGAAAAAAAACCAGATGCATAATGAAGATGCTTTTTTTTCCCCATTGAATTGACTGTGGACTCTGTCATCACTTAATGATTGAAAGGGCTTGGATAGTTTATGGGTATGTCGATGGCTGAGGAGGCCAATGAGTGCTTGGAAGGTGCATCCTCATGAGCATTGCTGGCACATGCTTTCCTGGCCTGTCCTTTCTTGTTTTCCTCACAAACTTTATGGGTAATACACACACACGCGCGCGTGCACACACGCACGAATGCACGCACGCACGCGCACACACACACACACACACACACACATGAGTGCGCGCGTACACACACACACACACACACTCATAGAATGATTTTATGTATGTTTGTATCATGCTTTACAGTCTGTGTGCACTGTGATCAGTGGTTTCTCCACTGCAGTGGGAAGAAGCTTAGTCTTTTGTGAAAGACTGTGACTCTCAAAACCAAGAGGCATCATAGCACTGGCTCTTTGCATTGCAGCTTTGGGGGCTAGCTGGCCTTTGGGAACTATTCCAACGCCGACTATCGTAAAACCCTCTTGGCCGAGAGAGTGGAAATGTGACTTGGGCACAACACTCTCTGCTACAATCAAATTCTTGCCCATATAATCAGGACAGTAGTTTCCTCCTCTACTGTCCTGACACAACTATCACACATTCTGCGTGTAGATGTGCATGCACATACGCACAGAATGTAAGCATGATAACGTGCATCAGTTCATTCCAGGTGCAGAATGACAGCTGATTTTCAATCCCAACTTGGAAACGAATGCTGTGTCGTACGGGATGGACACATGAGGTGGCTTTAAAGGGGGCTCAGGATCAGCAGCATGATGTTAGATCACTGAAACATGAAAGATTGGGCAAACTTAGAACAAACAATGACGACGATGATAACAAGTTGAAATGCGGTATGCTGCTTGTCACCAGTATTTCATTCTTTTCGTTCGTTATGCTTTAAAAAATTATACTGTGATTGATATCAGCTGAGATGTTTGACAGTGCTCTGATTTCATGGCAGTGTAAGAGTTGTGTAACATTGTGCAGGAAGGCACCTCACAGGATTATCGACTGGTGAGCATTTTGAACCACTATGGATGGTCTTGCAACAGTGGTAAACATGGTCTTTTTTCTTCCTTTGTGTTGTATGTGTCTCTTTGTTGTTGTTTTGTTCATATGTTTTTTTATGTTTTTTGCTCAAACAAGATGATTAGAAATTCATTCAGGCTTGAGTATAAAAGAATGTTCTCTACTTAACAGAGCAGATGTAAGTTCAGGTTTTACAGGTTTGTGTTATTTTTGAGCATGTGGGGGATGGGGGAGAAGGAGAATGCATTACCTTCTATGTGTGAAAGGAAAGAATGGTTCCTCATGAATAACAATTTGGCATAATTAGCTTTTTGATACATTTACTGCACTGGTTCATTTAGTAAAGGCAAACAAAAGGCTTCAGATATGGAATATATATTTTTTGTTATTGTTTTTTTTTTTATAAATCATTTTTAAGTGGAAGTATGGTTTTCATTAAGATGTAAAGTGGGAGATATGCTTTCAAGATCACCTTCATAGTCAACAAGATGTATACCTTTCTCTCTCTTTCTCTGTCTGTCTGTCTGCTGCTCTGTGTGCCTATCTCTTGGTCTCTCTGTTTTTCTCTTTATCTTTTGTTTTTCTTTTTTTCTTCATGATGGAAGAAATGTTAAATGCTTGTTTTTTTTACCAGGACATTACTGTTCAGATGTGATGGAGAAGGGGAAATGGTACACTTGTGACGACACAGATGTGAACGAAGCTGATGAGAATGACCTGCTTGAGCAACGAAAGAAAAGTGGATACATTTTTTTCTACATCCATTCGTAAGTCATACCATATTGTCTCAATTTTTGTCCTGATTGTGATACCGGTATCCACCCAGATGTAATGTCACACAGATCATGTGTTATCCAGCATGAAAACGTGTGAATTGGAGCTGATAGATAGGGAAAAGGATGGTGAAAATGCATGTACACAGTCATGACAAGTCACTTTTTTTTCAAGTGTGGAAATGCAGTCCTTGTTCAGTATGGCCGTATTTTACATATGTGTTTGTTTTGGGTTTGTTTTTTTTTGCTCTGAAATTAAGCCCAATGAACATATTTGTCTTTTGATTTAGCCTTTTTGTGTATTTATCTGTGTTAACACACAAAAAGAGAGATAAAACCTACACATGTACATGTTTACTTTGTGTACATACAAATGCTTATTGATTTTGGAAAAAAAAGTTTTCATTAAAAAACAAACAAAAAACCCCACCGTTCAGTATATTCAGTACTGTCATTTTCAGCCTGTAAGGCACTTCTGTTGTTTTTTTGTGTGTGTAAACAAAGTGAGTCTGTTTTAACCTGGTGTTCGGTTGTCTGTGTGTGTGTGTGTGCATGTCTGTGTGTCCCTGTGTCCGTGGTAAACTTTAACATTGACATTTTCTCTGCAAATACTTTGTCAGTTGACACCAAATTAGGCATAAAAATAGGAAAAATTCAGTTCTTTCCAGTCATCTTGTTTAAAACAATATTGCACCTCTGGGATGGGCACAAAAAAATAAAAAAAGAAGCCAAATTATATGCAAACTGCATTTACTGTTATATTTATATTTTTTGTATTCTCTAAACTTGGCACTTTGATCTGATGTTCTGACACAACAACAAGAGCAGTCATTATTATCATTTTTTGTTCAAACAGGAACTTTTGCTAAGCATGGAAGTTTTATTTATTTTGCAAACGTTTTGGTGCAGATAGTAAAAAAGGGAAATTAATCTGTAATTAATGCTAGGGGACTTAATTTGCTTTAAACTGATCTTTCTCATCTTAAACATTACATTTTGAAATTATATGGGCAAAAATCAATTGCGTACACATATTTATACACATTCAAAGCGCGTGCTCATATTCTTCGCGAACGCGAATGATGCCATTTTGTTTCAAGTTGTTGACCTGCCCGGTCAATCCTATATTCAATGGACAATACACGATAAGATGTGATGGAAAGTTGGAGAAGGAGACTGTTAAATATTTATTCAGAGAAAGATTTGTGAATGCCTCATCACTTACTGGATTATGCCCCAAACTGCCATAAAAATATCCGCAGAATCAGTCGGAGTTCACAGTTAAAAATTGTAAACCATGCGAGTTAATACCCTTGAACTGATCACGATTAAACGCAAAAATTTCCAGTCTTAGCTTTTCTCAAAATGAAGTCCTTTTCACTTCTTACGACGTTTAGAAGTACTTGTACTTGGCTCTACATGTTATTAGTTTAACAAAATACTAAATTTTCATATCAACTTTAAAACTATAAAACTAGAATGAACATAAAAGAGAAATTGAATCGACCGTGTCGTACTACATTCCCGGCGGGTGTAACTAAACTTGTACATCTATCTAGATCTAGTGAAAACGGCTAAATGTTGCAGTGTGATTGCAGCGATAGCCATTAAAAAGAATTTTTTATTGCCCTTAAAGATTTTTTGAATGCCCAAGATACACCAGAATAATATGATTTAAACAGCGTTCTCACTGCGAATACCGCAATTGATTTATTGCCCTTTAAAAAAGTATGTTCAAATGTTAAATTTTAGAACGTCAGTTAAGGAGCCACGATAGTGTAATGGATAAGGCAGTTTCTTCTCACCCGAACATGCGGGGTTCGAATCTGGTTAGGATTTTTATTTTTTTATCTTTTTTAACCCGAAGCTTTATGATTAATGCAGAACACATTTTAACGATTAGATTTTTTTTTTTTTAAGGGTATTACAAGTGAGTCTTGAAGGCCTTGCCTCTCTTGTTTTACATTTGGTATCAACGGCACTGTTCTAAACTGGTTCAAATCTTATCTCACTGGTCGATTCCAGTCTGTCATTGTGAATAATTTCCAGTCTGAACCCGTTAAAATCGAACATGGAGTCCCACAGGGATCTGTTTTAGGCCCAGTGCGCTTCGCACTGTACACTGCTCCTCTCAGTGAAATTATCAACCTCCATAATGTCAGTCATCATTCTTATGCAGATGACACTCAACTCCAGAAGAGGGATACCCCTGAAAAACTGTTGTTGCTCTTGCAAGAAACATCCAACTGCTTCTTTGACATTCAAAACTGGATGACTTTAAATAAGTTACAATTGAACGTGGACAAAACTCAAACAACATAGGAACTAAACAAAAACTCTCTTCCATCAGAACTGACACAATCAAACTTGGCAGTACATCGATCCCTCTTTCCAGTTAAAAGTCAGGAACCTCAGCATTGTCCTTGACAACACACTGTCCATGCAAAAATTTATCAGTCAGACATGTCAGTCCTGCTACTGTCAATTGTGGCGCATCAGTTCCATCTGGAAATATCTGTCCATTGACACAACATCTAGACTTGTCGTTTCTCTCATTCTCTCTCGCCTTGACTACCGTAACTCTCTATTGTCTGGTTTGTCTGGTTCATCCATTCAGTCCCTTCAGCACATACAAAACTCTGCTGCCCAACTTGTCAACAAGAAAAGATCTGAGCACATCACTCCTCTTTTGCAACATCTCCACTGGCTCCTGGTCTCACACAGAATAAAGTACAAGATCAGCACTCTGTGTTATAAATGTAGTCACAAATCTGCCCCTTCCTATCTCTGTGGCTGCTTTCACCTCTACTCTCCATCTTGCTCACAACGATCGGCTTTGGATCCACTCTGTTTACACATACCAAGATTCAAACACTTGACTGTTTGCCACCATTCTTTCTCTGTCTCTGGACCTTGCAATTGGAATGAACTTCCTCTTTTGCTTCGTCAAGTCTCCACACTCAGCTCTTTCAAGTCAGGCCTTCCCTGCTTCTTCCTTGTCTTTAGTTTCTCCAGTTTTAGAGTTATGCATGCGTGTGAATGGTGCGTAAGCGCTTTGATTTGTCTCTGCACAAGATTCAGTGCTATATAAATACCATTATTATTATTATTATTTGTTGCAGCTACTTTCTTCTTCTTTTTCTTTTTAAATGAGGTTAAGTATTGCACAGTATAAATCTTGTTTTAAAACCCTTCAGATGGCCATCACAGTGAACTTGGCTGAAAACAATGTGACTTAATTTGAAAAAATTATCTTTCTCTCCCCTCTTTTTTTTCTCCCCTCTTCCCCCATGCCTCCCTGTCCTTTTATTTTCTCCCTCTCTGACCCTGCCATGTCTTTTAGGTTGTTGGCCAATAATCATGTGGTACACCTGTTTCACTTCCAGGAGAATTTACAAGGATTTGCAAGACTGTCAGGTGACAAGCTCAGCCAATCAAGGAGCAGTTGAAACTGGAATAGAGTGGAGACAGCCTTGTGCATTCACAAGCTACATTTAAAAGGATTTACAAGGCTATCAGAGAAGGAGCCATTCAAGCTGGTCAAACTGTGGATGAGAATGGGGAAGACAGTGGGCGTTCAGATGAAGATGTACTGTTTGGGGCTTGGCATGCTTTATGAAAGCACTCGTGTCTTGTCATGAAGATTTAAAATGTATTGCCCCATTTTCTTTTATTACTTTTTTTTCCAAACATGTTTTTTGTAAGCTGTTTCCTTTATGTAATAATCACTTGATCAGACACTATCAAAATCAATTATATAACTGAAGGCTTGAACAATTTAAGCGTCATTTATTTCATTCATTTGAAGAAAGAAGATTGTCACAGAAAAAAAGTTTTGAGTATCCTGCCACTCCTATCCACAATATGAATGTTATAGATGGTGTGATAATGTGCCCATTGTGGGTGTGATAATGTGCCCATTGTGTGTGTGTGCTCTGTGTATGTGGTGTCTAGCCTGACCCTGTCTTCCATAACTTCGTAATGGAGTCTTACTATAACAGTTGGTTGTGTTGTACAGACTGAAAATGCTTCCTTCTGAGATATGAAAGCAGCAGTCTGCCCCTTTTATTTGCAACATTTGAGCATAATTGAGGCACTTTGTCATTTTAAGGCCATTGTTTTAATAGTCTGGGATCTTGATTCCTGGTGTATTTATAATTGATCTATGTATAAAAAGCCATGGAAAGACTGGAGAATAAACTTTAAGATTCCAGTGCTATTTTTCTCTTTCATTCTTTGTATATAATTATTGGATCATGCTAAAACAGATGGTGCAGGTAATTTTCTCATAGGGAAGTGTGTTTGTGTTTTACTGTATTGTTTTATGGACGTTTTAGATGAAATGTGTGCATGTGTGTATATATGTGACTTTTAAGTAAAATCTAAATATTCTCTGTGGTGAAAAATCCCCCCCCCCCCCACCCAGAATGATAGGGAATGAATGCGACATGAACATGTTTATCATGGACATGATTTTAATAGAATCCACAGATCACTGGTTCTGAACTCTCATTTTTTCATTCCAGTTTTATCATTTATTTCAAAGGATGATGATATACAGCAGACAAAAAGTAAGTTTATCCACTGATGCCTTAGTAGACGTAAAAGAACAAAAGCCTTATGGATATTGTTCAATCACAAGTTTTGTTTCTTTTACAGAATGCTAATATACCCCCAAATATTGAAAGAAAGCCCCCATCTCTGCCCAGAGATGGTGCATTTGTGTGTTTGTGTGTGTGTGTGTGTGTGTTTGCATGAGTGCAGTATTTCAAAAGTCTAATTCTGTTGATTTTCTCAATTTTACTCTGGGACTGGACCAAGATTTTTCCTTCTTGGTCCATTTGGCTGCTGTATATTAAAGATGCAAAATATTGTTACTGTAATATTTTACTTGTATTTTATTTCGAGTCTCAATAAAATATTTCTTTCCACTTTGAATGGTCTGTCTTTTTAATTTATTTTTTAGTATTTATTTTTTTGCTGCGCCTTTGTGCCATACCAGACACAGCTACACCTTGATTGGAACAGTTGTAGTACCTACATCATCACTGGACTGTCACAGGTTGGTGTGAGGCCACATGCCACAGGACAGACTACACAGGAAAAATTTCTTCATTGCACTGAACACCAATCCTCATACATCCCTCCGACAATTCCTTGCATCTAAAGGTTTTGACAACCGGCATGGAAGTGAAGGTGAATCAAAACATTAGAGCAGGACATGAAAGGCTTTTGAATATGGGACTTTTTTCTGCATTTCTGATTGGCAACCATCTATCTTGTGAAACGATTATAGCACCATGGCCAGTCAAAATCTGCCCTTTTGAGAGCAGCATCTTTATTTTTAAGGCGATGGATGGCAACAATAACAATATACTGTAATGGAGATGCACAATATATATACCACCATCAACCAAACCTAAGAAATACAGTGCCAGTCAGGAAATTCAAACTGCGCTTTTGAAGATGCACTCACGAAGCAGGGTAGTGTACTTGACTCACCGTGTGGTCCCAGTCTTCCTAAAAGATCCCACAGCACACTGATTTCTGGATATGGGCATGCAGAGGCAGCTTATTTTATATTTGGATATCTATTGTCCAGCTTTTGGCTCTTATGGAAGTCCATCAAAAACAATGAAGATGTCAGTGACTCCACAGATAATGCAGTACAATGGCATCCACACAAATGTAGCTGCAGGCAATAGCAGATGATAGGTATTGTCTCTTTTTGTTGGATTGACTCTTCTAGTCAAGGTCCTGACGATGCCTCTCAAACGCTAGAACTCCCTTGTACACAGCCAGTCACTAGGCGCTGTGATCATCGGCAAGGGTTTCCTACCTGGGGATGGGAATGCAACAAGCCCCAAGGGAAGCTTTCAGGTAGTCATTGAAGTGTTTCAGTGGTCTTGCAATCTTCTTCCAGCTAAATATATATTTATATATTGGGATAACTATTGTCCAGCTCGTACAGCATGATACACCAGGGACTGGTTGGGTGGACCTCAATATGGACCTTTAGGTCACTATGGCTGCAGAATAGGTTTGACCTTGATGCTTTAATTGTTGTTTATGCATTTGTGACTAGGTTTTAAGAGTGCAAATTCTTGTAGGACCTGTCATAAACCTGGTTTAAATGAGAACAAGGACATTAATAAATGTCAAATGTTATAAATTGATGACGTTAAAAATGTAGATTGATCAAGCAACCATTTGGACCCTCTCCTCACCATACATACACTCACACACACATGCACATGCACGCACGCACACTCACATTTCCCAACATTTCTGCTTTTTACCCCATCTTAAAAAGATGTCTAAAAAATACAATGAACGATTGGTGTTCGGTATTGTGGTAGTGGGAAGGACTGTTTTAAGCACGGAGCACTGATGTGATGTGCCCAAACAGTTCCATGAACATTCTTGCAGTCAGCAGATAATCTGTCAGAAGAAAATGTTCTGCCAAAAGGATGAAGTACTACTGGTGTGCTTATAGGTATACATTAGTCTGTACCTGTTACAAATCCACGAACACCTGTGTAGGAAATCCATGCAAACGGTTTGAGTCCTACCAGCGTCCAAACATACAGGCACACGCACACACGCGTTTGCCGTCTTTCGGGACGGCACAAGTGCCAGCAAGGAAGATGAAAGACGTCTGCTGATTAATGTTTAATGCTTGGATCTCCTTCAGGGATAAGGAACATTGGCAGTAAATGCTGACACTCCCCCAAACTAAGCCCATGTGGCACTCCATGTGGCAATGTCACTTCCTATGTTATTGTGGATTAATTTGAACCACATATAGTTCGTTCCTCGAGAGTTGGACTAAAAGGACGGTTCAAAAGAAGGGAGGGGGGCGGGGGGGGGGGGGGAAGAAAACACATTATAAGACGGAGACAATTAAGAAGGCAACGACGGTGAATCGTTAAGTCTTTAACGCCGGGGGTTTATATACAGATCAGACACACCTGGCTGAGCCATGAAAATCCGAAATCGCAGCATGTACTAATCTCGACCAGTAGCCTAGCCCAAATCCCTGCATTTCACCAGATCCAGACCGAGGCAATGCCACCAGGCGGCAATGGCTGGATAAGCAGCACTGGCTAGAGATCGGAGGATTAGCGACTAGCAAACGAAATCACGGGTCATTGGATTAACTGCTTGCTAAGTTACGAACCACGAAACCAGGTCGTCAACGTTGTTCTACGGCCGTGTTATCATTTGGGTAACAAAGTTGAGTACACCCTATCGTGACGGCAGTTAAAATTTGATGAAGTCACTATGGATTCGCGGTCAGCATGCATGTGAAGTTTGTTATGTTAGCTGCTGATCATTAATCGGGCACGTCTGCGGGTCCGTCTTTCTTTGACAACTGCATGCTTGGGGGAGATCATTCCCTCTTGCAGTCATGGTGGTATCCAATGAAAGGTGGGTTCCTTGTTTGACTTGACAAAAGGTTCTCGTTTCAAACATTTAAATTTGGGTGGTTTATCTTTCATGAAAACGACTTGATTATTAATTAATTTTGATGTCATTATTTTCGTATGTTTGTCGATTTAAATGCCAAGCTGGCTAGTTTTTGTCACCGCTAAGATGGCCATATTGGTTTAGATCACGCTTACTATTTTATTTTATTTTATTTTTTTAGCGTGGATGTGTATGGCCTGAGGGTTAGGGATGAGCAGCAAGAGAGTAATGGCAACAAATGAAATTGTACGGACACTGGGACAAAAGGGGAGAAAGAAGGAGTGCAAGATGTACTTCGACGTCATTCAAGCCAATGAAATCGATACTTATGAGTATGGTGTGTGTGTGTGTGTGTGTGTGTGTGTGTGTGTGTGTGTGTGTTTAATCGAGACTTTTGAGTTTGTTGTTTATGTGTGCTTGTGATCGAGCGTGTGTGTATGTGTGCATGTGCGTGTTCTTATAATGTACATTTTGCATCTAGGGGTA
Source organism: Babylonia areolata (assembly GCF_041734735.1). Classification (NCBI taxonomy): domain Eukaryota; kingdom Metazoa; phylum Mollusca; class Gastropoda; order Neogastropoda; family Buccinidae; genus Babylonia; species Babylonia areolata. The sequence goes on from NC_134876.1 coordinate 83,093,981, forward strand.
GCGCCTGGGAGCTCACTTAACACATCATCCTGCACAATAAACCAATGTCAACAGGAAGCAATGACGCACTCCCAACCCTACAACCACTATCAACACTACCATCAGTGATCCACCAAACCCAGACAACGCTGAGGAGAACCTCGGCTACCACCCGACTCCCCCACGGGCAGTCCCTTCCTAGGATCTAGGCGGCCAGGCGCCGTGTCCCCTCCCTAGAGCCCCAGTCATGGCGGGGCCATTCGAGGCCGCTCCCTACAAGATGGCCTCCGGGAGACAGGAGGCGGAGGACGGTGAGGACAGGCAGGGCAGCGGTCACACCATCCCTGAGAACGCTGAGATCAACGACACGGAATGGCCCCTGGAGAAGACCTTGCCGATGCCTCGGGGATATACCACCATCGGCATGAAGAGGTCAGTGCTGGTGCTCTTTTTAATGTTTCTTTCTTCTCTTGTCCTCACTGTGTACTGTGTTTCTTTCGCCTCCCAACCCTCCTACCCAACTCTGTAGCGTCAATATGCCTTGTTCGTTGATTTTTTTTTTTTTTTTAAATTAGCGATCCGGAAACAACAGGGGTGTGTGGGACGTTGTATTGTGCGGAGTGGCTGGAAAATTCAAGTGATACGTGTATACATACACTCGCCTACAGGCACAAACATTTCCCAACATTGCCACTAGAGAACAGAAAAAATGTGAGAAAAATATCTGCGGATGGATTGCTCAGATTCAAAATGTGACAAACTTAGTTTGTATTGCTTGCGCCAAAATATTATTTAGGCTACATATATGACATCGCCAACTGGAAATGTTATTATTTTGATTTCCACCGAATTTGCTTCTCTGTCCATTAAACGAATTTGAATGTTTTACTCATATAAAGGCTGCATCACGTCGGTTATTTTTTCTTCCTTCAGAATATGTACATGAACACGACACGTAATAACTGGAAGATATAAACTGCTCAACAAAATTTTAATGTTTGTTCACATAAGTGATAACTATAATCACACCATAGGCTATTTTGAAATTGTAAACTGCAGAACAAAGTCCAAAATAAACAGAAATTATCATGGCCGATAAAGAAGAGCTCGGGGAAAACAAAAAAACAAACATAAAAAAAGCACAGAAATCGCAAACATGGAGACAAATTGGGGTTTTTTTTCATTCTGTTCTTCAGTATCTTGATCATTCAAACTTCAGCCACGTCTTGCAGCACAACCCGACCTCTTTGAATAATTGTGATACTTTTCTTTTGTTTTTGACGCAGACCGAGCACAACCAATTCCACACTTCTGCTTCTTACCATGACGGTAATATCCTAGTGACCGGGCCTGCATGGCAATGTCACTGTTGCTGACTGACACTCTATGGTTGTGCTGCTTTCCACAGTTCAGTCATCCTCTAATTCTGATTGTCAACAGCGTGTATGGTTTGCATTTGTTAACGGCGTACAGGAAACGACTAATACGACTGAAACAGAAAAGAGTCGACGGCATCCTGTCCGTGATGTACTCGTGTGAGACATTAAATGTAAACTACTTTCTGTCGTGTATTCATTACGTTCTAACTTTAACTATTCTGACTTTGGTAATCTGACTCGGAGAACTAGCTCTTTGCAACACTGAGAGGGAAAACTTACCAGTCTTTAAAACACGAGTTTTTGTACTGCAAGAACAACTTGTGAGGTTCTTGTGTGAAGTGAGCATACAACTAAGGTCATGTGACGTTAAGGAAGACCGCGGAGAAAACTTATGTTTCTGTGATTAATTCAGTTAAACCCTCGTGAATGGAGACTGATAATTAAACACGCCAACAAGACCTGTGAAACTTACACATAGGCCTAATACCATTTTGCTCAAAGACAACTAACGTTCGTTACATAATTTTATGCTAAAAGGCATCCGTTTGAACCATTCATTCGTTTTACTGAGAAACTAACACTTTCTTATTAATAATCTACTGACGCATGATCAAATATCATCATTTCAGTCAATAATTTACTGACGCATGAAATAAATAACAACACGACCAAACAGAAAAACACAGCAAAGATGCCTGTGATGACAATCATAATGAAAACAATGTAACAATTACATCTTGATCTGTTGATGATGATAAGTGATTACCATAAAAAAAATCACCATCTTTTCAATTAAACAATGTATATTAATCAGTATGCTCTCTCTCTCTCTCTCTCTCTCTCTCTCTCTCTAATCAAATGATTGCCTCTTTATGCAAGCTCCTCAAACATTCTGACAAAATTAATTCTGCAGTTGTCCATATCCCTGGAGAACAGTCATCGCCGGGACACACCATGAAAGGAGTCTCTAAGTCCGTACACTTCTGTCACGTTGTCTCAAACAGAAATATGTCTTCATCGTACTGCATTAGCAACACTGATCATCATGAAAGTAAGAAAAAAGTCTCGAATTTTGTGACTCTCCCTGTCCTCGTTTTCTCGTACACTTGTCAGTCCTTGTCAGTGCAGTGGGCAGATTCATGGGGACCGTGTTGAAGGGGCGAGGTGTTAGTCTCCGCTCCAAAGAGAACGATTTGTGGCTAAATGATTGATGTTACCAGCAGGGAACTTAGTAGGTTACGAAGTAAAACCCTGCATGCGTTCGATGAGAACAGGCGCAGCCAGACCTCACAGAGGTGATTCAGGAGTGCAGAGTCTCCTATGATGTTTGACCTCATGGCGAACTGACGTTCTTACCTGCCTGTGGACCGTACTGCGACGGAACGAGACTTGGCGTGGCAGTTTGTGGAGGAGAGGAAACGAGCGCGCAGTCAGATCACTCCTCTGTTACTAGTAACCATGTAATCCAGTGCTACCTGCCGCATATGGGGCAGATGGGGCTCGTTAATCCTGGCTGGTAACACATCCACGTGAAGGGAAACACTGATTTCAAACTTATGTTGCCTTGCGGCCATACCCACCCATAGGAAAGACTCCAGAAATCAACCCCGAGCAAAGAAACCGGAACCGTAGTTCCCATGAGGCAGCATGAGCCTGTGTACAGCAACGACCTGTCAACTCCTGCGACAGTGCTGGAACCAAGTGTATCGGTTTCTGTTTTTCCGTTAGACTATTTCAGTGACATGGAGAGGGCAGGGTAACAGCTTGTCCTCTTTTTTTCCACCTGCCCAGGCTTTGTGCACTGAAGAGAAAATGAGCGGTGTGAGAATCGTGTCACTGGAAGGTATGATCAACGAGTGGCCGAGAAAGGACCTGAAGGACTACAATATTTCTAAACAGAAAAAAAGTGCAGAAAACTAGTACGTATCTCAAATCTGACGATGCATGAAAATGTAGCGACACTGGTTTCACACTGTCATCAGCCTTTGATGCGTACAGCTGTATCACATCAGGGACGTGTGATGATGTAATTGTCTGCGTGCAAGACAGCCACAAAAGGTCCAATGCGATAGATGACATGTCTGTCTGTAAAGCCCATTGAATCACTAATTTGACTGTTTACGATTATTTGATTTATGTTATTACTAATTAATTTCGGTTTTATTTGTTTAAAGTCTAACGTTAACGGTGGTAACAAGTTAGAGAAGTGTGGATTGAAATATAAGACAGTTGAGCTAGCTTGACAATGAAGCCAGTTTACCTGTTAAGCTCGGTGATTGACTAATCTGATGTAAGTTTTTGAGACCTGATGGATGTTCATGTAAACAATCGTAACATGTTGTTTTAACAGGGTCAGTAAAGTGTTGACGGTAATGTAACATGGTGTGTCAGGATCCTGTGGTGGACTAATGCAGCATGGTTGGTTAAGTCCTCCAAACTGACAAGTGCAATATGGTTTGTTCATGACAATCGTAACACGATTTGTTAGTGACAACTATAACACGATTTGTTAATGACAAATATAACACCATTTGTTAATGATAAAAGTAACATGGTTTGTTAAGTACTCATAACTGACATTTGAAAGTTTGTTTAAGAACTCAGTGACTGACAAATGTAACGTAGTGTTTTTTAAAATTGTGCAGTTTACTAATCTATCGCCTATAAGTATCAGAAGCGAAGTAAATTTTGCGATGAATATTGTTAAGCATTCCAAAACATATCATTGTGCATTATGAATCCGCTAACCCGCATGGTAATCCCTTTGTGTTCAATGCTCTAATCCACTGACGGTGTATGTATACGACCATTCCGATGGCATTCTTGAGTGCATAATGGTATACATAGAAACCATTTATTTTTATCTTCCGCGGCTTCCAGTAATTTATTATACATCACGTGTTGTTGTTTTAGGATAAAGCTATAATTCATTGTAAAGTTACCAATGTATGTATCCTTCAAAGATGCATCTCGTGTGCTTAAGATATAGCAGTTCCACGCAGTGAGGGCAGTAGAAATAGCTTAAACAGTTCAGTAATGAAAGTCGAAATGCTGAACGTCAAGTTATTCACTAACTTTAAGTCTGCATTTTGCGGATGTATCATGGCATATTCGTTCATCCACACCTGCACCTAACTTGTTTTATATAAAGCCAACCAATTCACGCATCAGTTAACATGATGTTTTTTGTGTTTTTTAATCGTCACTTACGTCATTTACATTTACATGCAACGCTTGAAAGTTTCGGCAGAACTAACTGAATGTGTTTGTGTCAGTATGACGTTCATAAAAATGCACAATAATATATGATTACAAACTATTTCATGATATTTGTTAAGTGCCGCGTATTGAATTATACTATTTTTATATTACTGAACCTCGTTCACAATCCCTCCTCCCTCCCTCACTTCCTGCTTTTCAAACCAGTTTCTTCCTAAATCCCCGTGTGACATTGTTGGTTTTTGTTGTTTTCTGTGTATTGCCTGCAATGAGCTGAGCTTGTCCTTCGTGTGCTTGTTGCGTGGGTGAGGTGTAAAACCCAAATTCTTCTGATAACCCAACAGCTAAATAAGAATCTGAATTCGGATTAAAAAGGTGTCGTGTCAGAATCAGTTAGGCGATGGACTTCTGATGCAGTGTTCACTAATGATCAGGGGTTCCAAGCCCAGTTTCGGTGTGGGGTTGTATCCTTAGGAAAGGCACTTTACTCCAATATTCCTCACTCAGTCCAGGTGTGAATGGGTACCTGACATCGGTTGGAGAAGGTTAATTAAAACGGCGGAAGGAGAGAATTAGGCCTCGCCTTCCAATGCCGAGCCTAAGACGTAGTGGATACGGGCTCACTGCACCGATGGCCGTGAAAGGGTATGGAACCTTTAACATTTTGATCTTCCCCAAATCCAAATGCACAGATCAAGTTTAAAAAGCGCAAGTGTATGGTGTGCGTTTGTGTGTGGGTCTGGGGCGGGAGTGGGGTAGGAGCCGAATGTGTTTCAGGTGCATGCGTATATCTTCAGTGCATTGCATTTGTCATGGAAAGGAACTTAGAGCAGATGAACGTTTCAGTGTCTGACTGTTGCAGACTTTATCAAACAAGCAAACTATTCAGGGCCTGATTAACAACGACAATTTTATTTCCATATAAATATTTTTTCTTCTGAATGTCCGAAGTTTCGAAGGAAGAGAATTAATTTGACGACACTGTAGAAACCATTTTTGGCAGAGGGCTATCGTATCGACTTCACGAACCGTAATTTTCTTGTCGGGTTGTTTGCTCATACTGATAACCGACAAAATAACACCCATTTCCGTGCGCTGATAACCGATAAAATAGTTATTTATTCTGGTGCAGCTTGGTACTCATTATGACTTAACCGTGAAAAAGTAAAGTGAAAAAAAGTGTGTGTGTGTGTGTGTGTGTGTGTGTGTGTGTGTGTGTGTGAAACCCACGACGTCTGCTAATAAAACCTCAACGTTTTTTGACGTGTATTCTTAAAGCTGTGCATAAAAAAAATAGAAAAAAAAAGGTCTGTCGCATTTTGTTGCTTTGTGTATATTTTCTGCTTATCGGTGCATTTTTTCTCCTGTTTATTCATCTATTTGTTTGCCTAATTTGCGTTTTTAATCTTAACTTTCTTATCATTCTACCGAAACTTTGATAATCAATTACTCAAATTCTGATTCTTGTTTGGCTCTTTTCTCACTTTTTTCTTATTTGGTTCTTTACTAATCATTTATTTGTAACTTATTTGTGACTTCCTGAGACGGCACTTACAGGGCAACGCGACTCACGAATCTTCAATAATTCTGTTTTCATTTGGAAATCGCACACTGTTTTCATTCGGAAATCGCACACTGTTTGCTACAGAGATCGGTCTCTGTTTCATACGGAAATCACACAAACTGTTTCGAAGTACCCGAGTGACTCCACTGCTTTCACTGACAGTAATTCTGTTGTCGATTTCTTGTCATGCACTGATCCATTGTAAAAGGAAGTTTGTGCATGATACTTTTCCGCTCTGTAGACCTCGTGTTGAATGCAGGACCAAAGGGCAAGACAGGAAATGTGTTAGCTATGGAAAAAAAATACACACACACACACACATATATATAGATAGATATATAGATAGATCTATTCCATATATTTTTTCCTATCTTTATCAAGCTCTCGTGCTCATCTATTAGGACTGTTGCGCTGAATGATGACAGTGTAGATGACTGTATTGGTCAGGGGGAAGGAGGAGATAACCAGCCCCCGGGCTGACCCGGGTCTGTCACGGTCGGTCAGCATGATCTACACGTCCAGGCCTGTGATCATCAAGTCTCCCGACCCACAGTCCCAGAACGGACTGTCCAAGATTGAGGTCAGCATCTGGGTCCATTTCCAAGGAAAATTTTTTTTTTATTTTTTAATTTTTTTAATTTTTACAAAGAACAGTGTCAGACAAGATAAGATTTACCGCTGTTTTCTCCAAAAGAGAATTAAGATCATCTGCCAAAATGGATACATGACGAATTAAAGAAAGACTATTGAAAGGTTGTTAGAGAAAGGAGAATGAAAAATGACGTGGTTATCAACATTGCTTCCAAAACTCCCCAAGAGCTGACGTGCAGACACTGAAAAAAGAAAAGAAAAAACAACAGCAATAAACCCTTGTCTGAGTTAAACGAACAGACTATTGGATTCGCGTCAATGTTCGAGTCCATTTATAACAGAGAATCTGCCATTTTGTAAAGCCAAATTACACACAGTCTAAGTGTTTGGTGATGCTCTTGATTATAGATACCAATTTCAGTGGTATTGTTTCAAGAGATACCTAAAAAAAAGGAAAAAAAAAAGAAAAAAAGAAGAAGTCAGTTTTGTTGATCGAGATGAGGGATATTGTAAGTTTATTTATTGTTGAAAAATTACAGAAGCAAACATATAACACAGACTTTATTATTGTTGTTGAGAGTGTCTTTGACATAAAACAAATTCGATCAGGAACTTACTAAAAATATCTTTGAATGTTTTTGACACACAAGCATCCACCAGAACAGGAACTTAATCAAAATATCATTGAACATCTTTGAATGTCTTTGACACACAAATATTCACCACAAATGCAGTCAAGCAGTATCGTCGTAGATGAAATGACCACTTTGAGATTAAACGACGCTTGTGGTGGTAAAAATTAGTCGTTCAGCCTCCTCGCTGCCTGTCCCCAGATATTACCAGGGGGAGATGAGCCAGGTCTTGGAGTCTACCAGAACGTGATCGAGTTTGTCCCGGTACTGCTCACGAGTGGCAGCTTGTACACCGCTAACTTGCTATAGCACCATTCATAGCTTTAGGGAGGTGGGGGGTAATTGAGAGGACATGCAGTTCGCAGCGATAAAACTTTCTAAGATGTGTTGTTTTGGGTTTTTTTTTTTTCATGTCGGATCACATAACCCTTCGTGTGATTTGGACAGTACTTTCTTTGAACGCGATCATTGCCCTTGTTTGTGTTTTAGAAAAAAAGCAACAACTTCGTGTTGTCTTTCTTCTTCTCGTTCGTTTGATAGACAACTTCAAGTTGTCTTAGATTAAGGAAGACATCGGTTATCAATTTACCTCGAAGACCATGATATAAGCTATATGACTTTGTATATAGGGTATTTATTCACATCAACGTTTGTGTATAAAATAAAAATGTCGGTGGCAAATAAATGCCCCGATTTTTTTATGTTTGTTGCGGAATTTTGGAGGAAAAAAAAGAGTTACAGTAGAAATGTTTATATTGGTAACATATGTGTTAAAATCAACAACGGGTCTCCAGCAGCAATTAATGAATTGCCAAACAGACCTTCCCCCCATGTCCATGTCAGTCTTAGACCTCCGTCCGTAGTCGAAGTTAAGATACAATTATGAGCCCAAGAAGTCCCAGTATGCGATCTTTTGCAATAATTAATGCTGATTTTCCGTAACTTAGCCTTGTGGTAATGTTGATTGAACTATCATTTGGCGTGCGTGCTTGCTTGAGTGACCTTAACCAGGAAGATGCTAACAATTTCAGCACAGCTGTGTGACTGAGTGTTATATTTTTATCACAGCTTGCAACCACTGTGTGTATCCCTCGCCAAAGCTCACCGAAATAGACAACACAACTTGCTTATTAATCCCTAGCATTGACTCGATGTTCTGCAAACGTGATATCGTTTGCTCAGTCGAAAGGTTTAAGCCTGTACCATGGCTATCTGTGTGTGTGTGTGTGTGTGTGTGTGTGTGTGTGTGTGTGTGTGTGTGTGTGTGAGAGAGAGAGAGAGAGAGAGAGAGAGAGAGAGAGAGAGAACCGTTTCTGTTGTTGAGTAGGTATTCAGGGGAATGATGTACGCTATCAGTAAATACAATGGATAATCCGTCATCTTTATATTTTCCTGCTGCACGAAAAAATCAGTCATCAGTTCAGTGATATTTGAAACGCTGGTCTTGAAAAACTGTTTGATTCATAATTCTGATACAATAATACAGTATGTGGTCATACTTTTGTATTATCTGTTTGGTGTTGTGTAAATACCCCTTTATGAAACATGTTCCATGTTTGCGCAACGGGCTAAATCGATTTCTTTGGAATGTGGTTTAATGAAAATAAGATCATTAGGCAACGAACTTTGGTTTTACAGAAACTTATAATGTTCCCCATAATAAAACATGTGTATGTGGACTTGTTACCGGAGTGCTTGTATGTGGCAGGTGTTGTTTAGCCCGAGTAGGGCGTTTGATTGTATGCATATGTGTATGTGCGTGCGTGTGTAAGCTCGCGCATGTGAGTGAGTGAGAGAATGCGAATGCGAATACGAATACGATTTTTTTTTGAGAGAGAGAGAGAGAGAGAGAGAGAGAGAGAGAGAGAGAGAGAGAGAGAGAGAGAATTTACTGTTGTGTTATGTGTTACTGTATGAAGTAACATACTGAAGCAACATTTAATGTAAAATATTTTTCCGCGTTATTCATTTACTTGTTTTATTTATGGTACAATCTCTTTCTGTCCTGCTTGCCTTTTTCTGACTTTTTTCTTTCCTTTTTATATCATATTTTATATCAAGAATTTTATCTAGTTCGCCGTTGTTGTTACTCACATATTGATTGCATAACTTCATTTCTTATCTTATTTTCAAAATGTGATTATTTGGCCACTGCACTTGCAAGCATCAATTTTACGTAGTCGCTTTGCAACTGTCATTACGTGAGTGTTTTACTGTAAAGGCGTACCTACAATTGCAGAATTAACTGTATCAAATCAATGATGTGTTAGCTAAGTTGTTTTTCGGTCATCTTGGTCTTTCTGCCTGTCTGTTGCTCAGTCTGTCTGTCTGTCTATCTATCTCTCGCTCACAAACCGTCACACGAACACACGCACGTGCATACACTTAACACAACCCCTCTCATATATTCAGTCACAATGCACAGACAGACACCCAGACACACAGACACACACAGACACCCAGACACAGACACAGACACAGACACAGACACACACACACACACACACACACACACACACACACACACACACACACACACACACACACACACACACATGCGTACTCGTTGCATCATGATACATTCTGTACTTGATTAATGGCTGGTCAGTCCGTCAGTCGGTTATTATGTCAGTGAGCAACGTTGTAAATGAATTGTTGTCTCCTTCTCTGGCTGTGTGTGCGTGCGTGCGTGCGCGCGCGTATGTGTGTCTGTGTGTGTGTGTGTGTGAGTGTGTGTATGTGTACGCTCGCGCACGCGTGTGTTTGAATATCTATATTTATAAACCATCTTGTGATTTCTTCCTTTCATAATATTTCATATATATCATTGTTGCATCTTTATAAGCCGAATGGTGAGTGACTCGGTTCCATTTCCATTGAGCCACCTGCTGGAACTCTTTCCTTTCTGTTTGCCACATTGTGAACTTCCTCCCCCCTCTCTCTCCCCCTCTCTCTCTGTCTCTCTCTGTCTCTTTTTCATTGCTGTATCTTTATAAGCCGAATGGTGAGTGACTCGGTTCCATTTCCACTGAGCCACCTGCTGGTATTTTTCCCTTTCTGTTTGCCACCTTGTGAACTTCCCTCTTCTCTTTCTCTCTCGCTCTCTCTCTCTCTCTATATATATATATATATCATTGCTGTATAAGGCGTATAATGAGTGACTCGGCTCCAGTTCCATCGAGCCACCTGTTGGCTCTCTTTTATTTCTCTTTGTCATCTTGTGAACTTTCTCCCCACCCCCACCCCCCGCCCCCTTGTCCCTCTCTCTCTCTCTCTCAAAAAAAAAAAAAAAAAAAAAAAAAAAGGAAAAAGAAACAAAGAAAGAAGGAAAAAAAAAGCCGTGATCAATGGGTGACTGCATGTGTTTGGTTCTCCCTGCTCCCCTCAACCCCCCAAAGACGAAGAAAGAAGAGCGGCCCGCTCCCCCTCCGGAACCGAAACCGGACGAGCGTTTCAGCGCTCTGCTGAGGGCCCGGACCACCATGAACTTCGCCCCCGCCCCCAGCACCACTCCCAGAAAGACCCAGTTCGACCCTCTGCTGCAGTGTCCCGAGTGCAAAAGACGCCTGGTGGAGCCCAAGGTGCGTCGTGGTGAAATTTGAATTGACTTAAAAACAACAACAACAACAAACAAAAAAAAAACCCAAAAAACAACAACCAACCAAACAAAAACAAACAAAACCTAGCCAAGCTGTTGTTTTTCATGCATGTTGGTTTCAGTTTGTGTTTCAGGAATATGTAGTAGCTTTGTGTGAAGTCTGTGGCTTTGTAGGCTCGTATACGGTACGCCATCATTCACGAAAGAATAATAGTTTTGTTGTGTTGTTTTACGTTTCGTCGCAGCAGATTTCTCTCTCTCTCTCTCTCTCTGTGAAATTATATACGGAATGGCTACTCTCTTAGGGGAGAGCGCGTCGCCTCAGTGCGGACCCATCTTTTTTTTTCTTGTCGTTTTCCTCTTTTTTCTGTCTTCAAACATATTTGTTTTACGAACAAAGTGGTGTTTTTTTTTTTCCACAGAATTTACCTGGGACAGCCGTTTTGTTTCTGTGGGTTCTTTTACACGGAGCCTCGGTGTGTTGTCTTTCTGTTTGATTAATATTTGTTTCTCTTTGCTTCATTTAGATTTTTCAAAAACCCAGAGGGCTGGAATGGGGAAACACACACACACACACACACACACACACACACACACACACACACACACACACACACACACCACAAATACATGCACACGCAAGCGTGCTCGCGCGCGCGCGCGCACACACACACACACACACGCGCGCGTGCGCAATCAAGCAAGCATGCACGCACGCACGCACACACGCACATCTCTCTCTCTCTCTAACACACACGCCACACGACAATATCTGACACCAGTTGTTTTTTCCCCAGCTTTATTTGTACAGGCGCGCAGTGTCAGACTTTGTTAAGTGTTGGTTCTGATTCAGTGTTAACCAGTGATCAGGGTTCGAGGTTCCGTTTCAGCATGGCGTTGTGTCCTTGGGAAACGCCTTTACTTCGATTTTCCCCACTCCACCTCCCAGATGTGAATGGGTACCTGACTTCGGTTGGGGGAGGTGAAAACGACGGAAGGAGATGATGGGGCCCAGCCTTCTTACTACCTAGCCCTAGACAGGGATGACATGCATTAACTGCCCTGATGGCCGTGAATTGTTATGGGATATTTTACCTTCTTCTTCCGCGTTCATCGGCTGCAATTCCCACGTTCACCCCGTACGTAAGAGTGAGCTTTTATGTGTATGACCGTTTTTATCCCTCCATGTAGCCAGCCATACTCCGTTCCTCGTAGGTGTGCATGTTGGGAATGGCGTTCTTGTGTCCGTAACTCACCGAAAGCTGACATGGATTACAAGATCGTTAATGTGCGTATTTGCTCTTCTGCATGCACAGGGAGAGGGGGGTCAGGCATTTAAACCTTTTTTTAAACCCCTCATTGTTCAGGTGGCCTGCTGTCGCCGCATGTGCCAGACGTGTCTGCAGAAGGAGATCGACACCACGTCCCGTGACGGCCTGCTGTGGTGTAAGATGTGCAGCAGCACCATTCTCATCCCGGACCCCAAGCAGCCAAAACACAACTGGGCCCGACAGTTCGACACTGACCCTTTCCTCACCAAGTAATATACACGGCTGGTTTGCCACAGGCAGTCTTAGCACATACACACCTGTAAAGCGTTGACTGAATATGTATTAAAGAAACGTAAAGTGTAATTGTCCATAATGTCATTACTCTGGAGAAGACTCACCTATCCTGTATTTTGACCGTGGAAACACCACAGATGACCTAACAACATGAGAACACACACACACACACACACACACACACACACACACACACACACACACACACACACACACAAAATGCACATATCTTATTTTGTTTTGTTTTCGTACAACATAATTGGCGAGTGAGGAAAACAAGTGCAGGTCACATATAAAACAACACTTCCGTAATTTGAAAAGAACTTTGCCAAGATTAGAAAAAAGACATAAAAAGAATTGTAAAATGTAACCCTTGAAAGACTGCAATTGGGGACCATTTGAATTCTCTCCGTGGGAGAGAGAGCCAATTGTATGCCTGATATGACCGCTGTTTCGTCCCACCCATGGCCTCCACATATCTCGGCATTGGCAGTGAACTATCATCCCTTATGGGAAAGTGATCCAGAGATGTTAATCATAGTTTAGTGGTGTTCTCAATCATACAGTCATATTCAGGCTCGTAGCAGGGGAAAGTCGCAATCTAATATATGTATATTTTTTTCTCTGTGGCTGCCTTCACCTCTGCACCCCATCTCGCCCTCTACGATCGGCTTTGGATCCACGCTGTTTACGCATACCCAGATTCAAACACTTCGCTGTTGGCCGCCGTTCTTAATCTGTTGACCTTGCATTTGGAATGGGTTTCCTCTTTCGCTTCGTCAGGTCTCCGCACCCAGCTCTTTCAAGTCTGGCCTTGAGTAAAACCCACCTTTTCCCAAAAGTAGCCTCCCTCCCCTAGCCTCTTCCTTGTCTTCAGTTTCCCCAGTTTATAGTTATGTAAGCATGCGTGTGAATGACTGGTGTGAAAGTGCTTTGATTTGTCCCTGCACAAGATTCAGCGCAATATAAATACTTATGATTATTAATGTTTGTTTTTTGTTGTTTTTTTTCTCAGTCTGCGAGAAGCGGTGTTGCAGCTGGAGGGCAAGAGGTTGTGCTTCGTATGCAGCTCCCGCAACGCCAAAGTGGATGCCTGCAACTACTGCTTCGACTGCGCCACCTACTTCTGCAACCCGTGCACGGAGTCTCACCGCCACATGCCCAATCAGAAGAATCACCGCGTCAAGAAAGTGGACGACATCTCCGCGGGGGAGCTGATGAAGACGAAGAAGCGCTTCTGCCGGACTCACGAAGGCGTCACTTTGGACCTGTTCTGCAATGTTAGTGTGTTGTGCTGTGTTGGGTGGAAATCTCTCCTTTTGTCTTGGTTTTGTTTTCTTTAGTTGCGTCCTGTTTTTGTTTTATTGATTGTGTGATTGATTTGCTTATTTATGTGTGTGATTGATTTGCTTATTTATGTATCTATTTATTTATCATTTATTCATTCATCTATTTATTTCTCATATGTTTCTTTATTTCTTTGTTGTTTCTTTTTTTACATGTATAATTCTGTCTTTCTTTCTTTCTTTAATTATTTTCATTTGTTTACTTATTTGTTATTTTGTTCGTTTATCTATCAGTTTATTTATGTATTTTGTTTGTGAATGGTCTGTCAAAAATCGTACAGAATTTCTTTATTTTATTCTTTTGATGTTCCACCGCCCATGTCATTTCAATGACGTTACATTCTCAAGGTTCGTTCAAGCCAAAAAAGCAACAACAACTACAACAACAAAAACAAATACACACACAAAAAAAACAACAACAACAAAACAGGAAAGCAACAGCAAGCCAAAGCTTGGTCGTAGAGCCACGCTTGAGAAAGCTTTCCACAACGGCAGCACAACAAAGTGGAGACTATTGCTATATCAGTCAAGAAATCAGGCAGCTGTGGGTTCAGACACAAACTCTCCACATTCAAGAAAAAAGTACGGGAGAGGGAACGGGAGGTTTGAGTGGGTACTGTGCGCAATGGAAGTGTTACTCTATTGATAACACACACGCGCGTGCGCTCACACGCACGCACACACACACACACACACACACACACACACACACACACACACACACACACACACGTCTAATATCACTTAATGTGGATTGACATTAAATGAAATTGTGTGTGTGTGTGTGTGTGTGTGTGTGTGTGTGTGTGTGTGTGTGTGTGCATTTGTTCGTTTGTGTGAGTGTGTGCGCACGTGTTGGTGCGGACGAGTTCAGTCGCTGTGTTTGGCCTTCCGGTTTTTATTTCAGTTATATGCCTTCTGCGTATCTCTGGCTTTTCATATTTTATTGTATTTCCATTTCATTTCATTGTATTTTACTGTTTTACACAATCTGGGATGGGCACTCGAGGCCTGATCAGCGCGTTCGGCGGTCATTTACCTGTTGGTTATATTGCGGATTTGGTATTGCGAATATTGATCTGTCCGCACACTCTGACACCACATTAAAACTGAAACTGTGGGAAACACACACACACACACACACACACACACACACACACACACACACACACAGAGAGAGAGAGAGAGAGAGAGAGAGAGCAGTATCATATCAACGAAGTGCACATTGTTATGGTTTCAACAGGACCACAAAACGGCGATGTGTCAGGAGTGCGCAATCAGTGTCCACCAGAACTGTGGGTCCATCACCACTGTGGCCAAACTGGCCACCGAGAAGAAAGAAAAGCTGAAGACTGCAGAAAAAGTCCTAGAGGTGATGATGATAATGATAATGATAATATAATGATGAAAATGTACATTTATATAGCGCCCTTTCCATCTAAGAGCTCAGGGCGCTTTACATGAAAGAAAATATTACAAATTACATAAATCATTCATGACCACTCTTTCTCAAAACCCCTCCCTCCACCCCACATTCCCTCTCCCACTCTTCATGCTTCCAAAGTGAGCTGACATGACGGTGTTGGAGAAGAAGGAAGCTGAGAGTGTTTATAGATAGGTTTTAAAAAAAAGATGAGTTTTAACATGTTCCCTGTCTACATGACTGGTTAAAAAAAATAGCGCTTTCAATAGAAAACTAAGCCAATTTCCCTTTAAAAAAAAAAGAAAAAAAAAGTATACTTTTGACACACAAGTAATCTACATGACAGTTTATACAAAACAGTGCTTTCAATAGAAAACTAAGTCAGTTTCCATTTTAAAAAAAGTATACTTTTGACATCCAAATAATGTACTGATAGAATTGACACCCATTTCCACTGAAACCTCCCTGGGACAGGTCCTACAACAGATGCTGTTTTCCTGGCAGCGAACAAGTTAACATCTTGGTCAGTGTACAAAATGGGTTAAAATTGAACATATTATAATGCTATGTATGGGTAGGTTAACAAAGTGAGTGTTTGACATAGCGCATCAGATGAATGAAAGTTGATTGTTATGCATCTACGGTACGCATGGGTGAGTCAAGAAACATGGTTATTATTGGATACGATATACAGCTCTTGGTGAAAAGTACAGAAGTTGTTTAATATTGAATATTTAGTACTGTGCACAAAGAAGAACAAACAAGCTATGTTATTATTGAATATTTAATAGTTTGCCGTGAATTTAATTCACGAATTTGACTTTTATTGAATATCTAGTATTGTGTTTGGGCATGATTTGATATTTTGTTATCATTCAATATTTGTAACAATGCCCAGTGACGAATTCATAAATTTGGTTATTACCGATTAAAAATAGTTTACGGTAAAGGTTTTTGATGTAGGGATTTGTGTTTATTTTTACTTTTTTTGTGGTGTGGACATACTCATTTTCTCCTATTTCGTTGATTGGTTAGCTGTCTGAATGTGATATAACTGATTAAGATATGTCAATGCCTGGATTAGGTGTGACGTTTTGTTCATTGTCATTATGATCTTGTATGCGTTTTATCAGTCTTTAGTGGATGTAGATACAGTGTCCGGTTCACCTCGCATATATTGATTTGGTTTTGTTCTTGGGAAGTTGGCATCTCTGTTCCTTGCTAGCTGTTTGTTGTTTGATCAGTGTCGACCGGAATATCAGCAGCATGATAGCACGTCTGGTTGGCTGCTTACGCTCTCATTCTTCTTCTTCTTTTTTTCAGTTTTTTTTGTTTTTTGTTTTTTGCCTATTTGCGTGTTTCGTTGGATAACTTAATTAAGTTGGCTGGTTGGCTCATCAGTTGAAGAATTGGCTGGCCGAGTTGTTAGTGAAATGTACGGTTAGTTGGTTGGAATTAGCTGAGAGTTTGCTAAATGGAAGAATTTTTTCGTCTCTTACAATTTCTATTTCTATGCATAACAAGGTTTGTGAATTTGTTCGACTCTCGCAGGTAGGCCTCAGCAAGTGTGAACACAACACGAAACGTATCCAGGCGGAGACAGCCGAGATCGAGCAAATCAAGCAACAGACGAAGAAGGAAATTGAAAGTTCTTTCGACCAAGTCATCGAAGCTCTGCAGTCAAGGAAATCGAAGCTGCAGAGAGATATCGATGATCATTTTTCCCAGGATCAGCCAGAAATCGCCAATACGAAGAAGAGACAGGAAAATCTGATGTCGTCTATGAAAGCCAAGACGGAATTTTTACAGCAGCTGATGCAGCATGCCTCTGACTTCGACATCCTTCAGTGCGCTGACAGCTTCTTCACCTCGGCTGAGAGTATAACTTCCCAGAACGCCACTTTGGTGGAAACGCCACGCCCAAAGGTGGTGGTGAAGATTGATGACAAAGCCGTGAAGAACTTTGTGGAGCTTGTATCCATTCTGGGCGCTGAGGCCGGCAGCACCCAGGTCAAAGGCATCCTGCTGAAGAAGATCACCACCAGACTGAAGGGGGACCAGTTCACGCCAGACATCCGAGACATCTTCCTTGCGGACGTGGGTCACATCGTGGCGGTGGACAACAAGAACACCTGTGTCAAGTCCATTCAGATCAACGGAGAGTCCTTCATCACCAAGCGCCTGGAGCTGAACTCGGAGCCGTGGGGAGGCACTAAGCTGCAGCAGTCCATGATCGCCGTGACGGGTCTGAAGGTGATCTACATCATCACGCTGTCCGATGGGCTGTCACTGCAGTCCGCGGTGAAGACACGCAAAGACTACTGGGGGGTGTGCGCCATCTCGCCCATCAACCTGGCCTGCAGCTGCAAGTACCCACCAGGTGTGGACATCGTGGACATCACGGGCCGACGTCTTCGGAGCATCGAGGAGGACCACCTGGGGAACCAGTTGTTCGAGATGCCCACCTACTTGGTCATGAACGGCGACAACATCGTGGTGACGGACCGCGCCAAGAAGAAGGTGATCTGTGTCGATCAGGAAGGCAAAGTCATCTTCATGTACCGTGGGCAGGGCGGGGAAGGCCTGGAGTATCCTCGAGGTATCTGCGTAGACCAGCAGGGACGTATCTTTGTGGCTGACCACGACAGAGGCTGCGTAGAGCTGCTCAGCAAGCAAGGCGACTACCTGTGTCAGGTGATGGCCGCCCCCAAACCACGTACCCTGTCCCTGGACAACAACGACAAGACGCTCTACGTGTCCACCGAGGGCAAAGGCCTCACCTTCTTCAACCTCATTGAAGTACAAACCTAGGGCGCTGGCACCTGTCCAATATTTAGGTTGGTCATAACCAGGCATATGCCTGAACACCAAGAACCAACTTAAACAGGACGAGATAAAGAACCGAAACGCGAGTTTTCAACAGATTCAAGATGTAGATTTTTTCAGAGAAGCAATTAAACTGATTGTGGACGAAGAAAATCAGAAACTCTTCCCGATCTAACCCTTCCCAAACCGACTTGAACGTGACGGAACGTCGTCACTGTTTCGGTCTCAGCTAGTTGTATCAGTTTGGAATGAAGGACACATTGATTTGTCATTTCAAACCTTGACAGCATTCCCTTAATGTCATTTACTTTCTTTCGGTTGGAGACAACCAAGATCATTTGTACGCCAAAGTAGTGCTAGGAGAGATGTTTTTTGTTTCGTTTCTGGATAGCAAAGTCTCGCCCACACCTCCAGCCCTGCCCCCGATCAGAATTCACATCATGTACGGTTGTTTCGACCATGCATAACATATTATTTTTCAATGCTTTGATATCGAATTTCCCTTAACAACAATCCCACGTTGATGCAAAGAAGTGGGAGTTGATGAAATCATTATAATGTGACTAATTGTTGAATACCGATGCTGTTGTTATGTAACACTGAATACTGATCGGTCATGTCATTGTTATCATGTGAAATTAGCTGAGTAACGTATTTTAAAGTGACGCTGGTTAAGTGCTGAATCTGCATGTTATTGTTATGTGACTTAAGTATTGATTCTGTTTCTATTTTTGTGGTGTGAAACTGACAGAATATGTTGTTGTTACTGGTATAATATGAGATGTGAAGCTGTTATAATTTTTTTATCATGTGAAACTGACTTACATTTTGTCCGGTTACTATTGTTGTCACTTGAACAAGAATACTGAATCTTTATTGCTCTTATTAAATGAAACTGATTAAGTGGTCTTGATTGGATGCTGAGTTCTGTAATGGCTGTCATAATCATTGTGATCATCACTATTTAAGTGATTAATATGTTGTTTGAACATTGTATTCAGATGGTATGAGTATACAAACTGGAGTATGCAATACCAGTTTTGACATGTTTTTAAATGCATAAATCACCACCTAAAACTACCAGTGTAGCCTATACAACTCAATAAGTGTCACAAAAGCTGTATGTTATGTAGTGTTGTATATATTGAATAAAACGTAGTTATTCTTGTCATAACTGTTATAGGTTTGTCATTCCTAAATCACGATCATTAGTAAGTTTTTCTGGATACTTCTTTTACATATTCTTTAATGAAATAAAACCAGCACATTTCCAGTATATTCAGGTTGTTTTCGTTATATCATTCTTCTAGGTTCTTTTGTTTTCTTCAGTTACATTCCTTTATGTTTTTTGATTACTTTTTGTTGTTGTTCATTTGACAGTTTCGAACTCACTCTCTCTCTCTCTCTCTCTCTCTCTCTCTCTCTCTCTCTGTGTTGAATCAGCACCCGATCACAGTGTACATGTGCATTCCCACAGACTCAAGCTTTCTGACGCTCATTAAACACATACAACAAATACAGCAACATTTGTTTTGCATTTGCGCGCAAAAAAAACCACACCAAAAAACAAACAACTTTCAGAGTGGGCTGCGGGGAGGAGGGCAATTCATAAAACTGAACCCGCACCTCAACCCGCACCCCACCGCCTATCTTGCTCAGTCTCACCCCCCACCTTACCGAGGACCTACGGAAGAAGTGCGGGTGCAGTTCACACTGGGCTTGTTTTGACGGCAGTTCACAGTGAGGCACAACGTGGCCACGTTTCGGAGGAGATCGTACACTGCGGTCGAGCAACTTCGATGATGTTCAGCGCTCTTACTCAACACACACAGGTTATCATCCACTGAGCCCCCTGTCAGCCCGCGATTTCTCGCAGTCCCACGATTTCTGTCACATCAAAGTGCGAGAAATCGTGGGATTGCGAGAAAACGTGGTCGTTCCCCTCCCATGTTCTCTTTCATTTGCGAGAAAGCGTAGGGGGGCGCCCCCACGTTTTCTCGCAATGTGTGACAAAGCGTGGGAAGTCCCATTTATTTTTTATCGAAAACCTTTCCTTTGTCATCCCCGGGGTTCGTTTCTTGTATTTTACCAACACAAATCTTAGAGAAAATTGAGAGAGGGAAAAGAAAAAGAGAAATGGGGGGAACGACGACTACGACAATCATGATGGTGACGTTAGTGAAGACAGTGACGGTGATGGCACAGTGTAGGTTAAAAAAAAATGTGCATCATAGTGTGTGTGTGTGTGTGTGTGTGTGTGTGTGTGTGAGAGTATGTGTGTATGGCGGGGGGGGGGGGGGGGGGGGGGGGGGGGGGGGGGGGGAGTGGGTGAGTGAGTGCGTGTGTGTTTCCTTGTGTGTGTGTGTGTGATTGTGTGTCTGTGTATATGTGTTTCCATTTGTTTGCTTGGCTGGTTGATTTGTTCTTCTTTCACTTTGTTTTAAAAATATTTTCATGTTCCGGGTGTCTTCTCTGAAACTGAGAATCTATCGTTTTTGTTGTTTTTTAAAAATATTTTTAGTGCAACCTTGCATGCAAAAGGATACTAACACAAACAGATGAACATGTGAAAAAGCATGAAACTTGATGAAGGAATATCCTAGATAAATGTGACAGAAAAGGTTGTATCACAACAAACACCAATATTCTATTTGGTCCCGTTTTCACGCTCCCTACGCGAGGGTCAAGCATTGTGGAGTACCCTTTTCTGTCATTTCTATGTAGAAAGTTCAACATGATCAGTTCAATGCCAGTTATTCCCAACATCCCTCGCGGGGAGAGATTCGGTTCAAGTCTTGGTATATTATACTTCTGTTTGAGTTATGCACACTGCCTTTATTTTGTTGTTTGCTGTTGATTCCTATGTTGAAATTGACTGAGGTCGATGCAATGCAGTTATCCATCTTATGTGAAATACAATAAATCGATGTTATTTTCAGTGTCAAGTTACTGTTCTAGCCAACACCATTGTCATATTATGATCGTCGTTGTCGTCGCCCCCACTTCTTTCTCATTTCTTTTTCTGTCTCTCATTTGTCTCAGAGATTTGCATTGGGAAAAGACAAGAAACCAACTCCGATGATAAAGGAAATATTTTTAATGAAAATAAGACGGGGACTAACCACACGTTCTCACATATTGTGAGAAAGCGTAGGGGCGCCCACCACACTTTCTCGCACTATTGAGAGAAAACGTGGGAGGGGAACGACCACACTTTCTCGCAATCCCACGCTTTCTCGTAAAGTGATTGAAATTGTTGGATTGTGAGTAATCGTGGCCTAACACCCCCGATACTGACGACATTAATCGCGAAGTCAAACCAGTGAGCGAGCGCTTCCTCGCAAAATGCTTTATTTGTTTTCAACAATGACCCCACATAGGAGGCTGTAGAGTTTTTGGTTTCAATCTTTCTAACTGTCGAAGAACATTGATCGTCTTCACAGACAAATGTTCTCTGCTTCCGCCGACCCGCTTGCTGCTCAATCCCCCTTGATCAGTGGGGATCGCATTCAGGGGATCACTCATCTCAATCTCGTCTGTCACGTCGACCACCACACGATAGTCAAACTGTGGATAAAAGACACTGAGTTTGTCTGTCTCCAAGTTCTCAGCCCTGGCTCTGTTTACCCTTTTTCAAGTTCCTTTGAGCCTCAGTCTTCTCAAGATCGACCCCTTCCCAATCCCCTTCCAGTCTATAGCGGTGACACAGTGACTTACGGCATACATACATCCCTCCCCTTGTCTTTACTTTTAGCCAGGCAAGCAGACAAACAAAAGACTTACAGAGACACTGAGAGGAACAAGTTTCCTTTCCGAATGAGCTCTGCCACCACTATTTCTTTCCCGAACCAACAACTAGACGAAAGACATTTTTGTCAACGGTTGTCGTCGTCGCGCGCGCGTGTGCGTGCGTGTGTGTGTGTGTGTGTGTGTGTGCGCGCGCGCGCGTGCGCGCGTGCGTGTGTGTGTGTGTGTGTAATTTAATGCCACATATAATTATATCCGGCCATACACACTGTGTCTAGGGCACAGCATAAGAAGGCCGCGGGGCCCAGTCATATAGTTCTTCCGCCGTTTTTGTTTTCCCCACCCGAAGTCAGGTACCCTGGGTGGAGTGAAGAAAACCGGAGTAAAGTGCCTATCCCAAGGGTATCACCAGGTTGAAGGGGAGTCGACCTCTAACCACTGGATCAGAACTGAGTCCAACACCATATCCGGGCCGATTCTGCCACGGCGCTTCCTCAGTGATATCTATCCATCTATCTATAGGGCCTATTTATACACACACGTACGCACTCACACACACACACACACACACACACACACACACACACACACACATACACGCGCGCGCGCCGGCGGCGCGTACAATGTTTCAAGATTTAATTAACCTGCCGGGGCATCATGTGGTGGATTTCAGAAAACAACATAAGCAAATCACAACCAGAATTACATGTGTGCATGAACTTAGCCAAATTAAGTGGCGTTCTTTTATACAGATATATATTATGTATCCATTAAGTGTCCCACGCCGCAACATTACAAGTTATGAAAAACTTGCTGAGTCACAGTCCTGGCAGTGCAGCTCCGTCTTTTGTCTGCAGAAAACACGTTACAAAACGGGACTGAATACAGACTTTCGATATTAACACACACGGCACACACACACACACACACACACACACGCGCCGCGCGCGCGCGCACACACACACACATACACTGACACACACAAGCACGGCACACACACACACACACCGCACACAAACACGGCACACACACACACACACACACACACACACACACACACACACACACACACACAAGCACACACTACACACACGCACGGCGCAGACACACAACCGCCCTTGTTCAGACCCCGTGTATTGTGACTGTATAACCTCTGTCTCTTTATCTCTCTCAGTGTGTGTGTGTGTGTGTGTGTGTGTGTGTGTGTGTGTGTGTGTGAGAGAGAGAGAGAGAGAGAGAGAGAGAGAGAGAGAGCTTTTCTTCCCTTGTCTCTATCCATCTGGCGATAATTTTATGCATCAGTTTATTTTATTCTTATCTATACCTATTTGTCGTTTTGCACTGATTAATATGCCTATTCGTTCTCAGTTTAATGCATTGTTTCAAGCATCATTTACACTGATTTTCCTCGCGTTGGCTTTCTTCTGTCTCTCATGTCAAATCACGGCCCGTCCATCTCAGTAGTGTTTGTTCAAGTTGCACTCAGTCCCACCAGTGCGTCTCCGACTTTCTCTCCCCATTTCCATCCGCGACATGTAGGCTAATTATAGTTTTAAACTAATTCTCAGTTTTGTATTTGACGGTTTTGCAATTCGCGGGTTTGTTATACCTGTGGTACTGACCGGCAACTGATATGGCAACACAACCGAATACAATGATGCATCCGACTGGAAATCTCTCAGTTCTACATCCATGTATAGGTTCATCATCCACACCACCGACTCTGCCAGCCGACATTCGATCGAGTCTTAACACACACAAAAACCTGAGAAAGACGTTGGATAAAAAAAAAAAGAAAAAAGAAAAAGTGAAACATATAAAACATATCAGTTAAGCTAGCTAAAGGCACATACGGGAAAAAAAGAAAGAAAGAAAGAAAAAGAAAAAGAAGAAAAACAACAATAACAACAACAACAGCGGCTTCATTTATCGTGAAAAAAGAGAGCACCATTTAAGAATAAGAAATACTACTATAGAATAATCATTAATGAAATTATTAAACTGCAGTAACTATTGTTCAGTATCACCTGCTGAGTGGATGCTTTATGTTTATCAACATTTTTATTACCACCGTGACGGATCATCATCATTATCACTATTGTTATCATCATCATCATTATTATCATCACCCATCATTGTTACTTTTTGTCATTATCATTATTGTGTCAGTATACGTGTGAAAGTGTGTTAGCGTACACTAGTGCGCGCGGGCCCGGCCGGCGCGCGCGCGCGTGCGGCCGTGTGTGTGTGTGTGCGGTGTGTGTGTGTGTGTGTGTGTGTGTGTGTGTGTGTGTGTGTGTGTGTGTGTGTGATTCCCCCTCCCCCGTCCTCCCTCCCCCACCATCTCCCCCGTCTCTCTAAGTTGAGCGGTGCCAGTCTTCCGAGTCAGTTCGTGGTGACTATAACGTAAATACCCAGTCATGCAGTGCAGTTTCTGAGTCAGTGGAGGGGGAGGAGGCACGGCAGGAGAACGGACTTGGGAAGATCGTCGAGAATGAGATAACCAGCTTTCTTCTTCAACATCATACACACATACAACCACCACCACCACCACCACGTGCATACGGGGTTACGTGCGTGCACTCACACAGCACTGACCGAGAAACTGAAGAAAATGCACATTGAACGCAGGCTTTCTTGAACAGAATCCGACACTTTAAAATGTAAACTTATGTGCATAGCCTATGATGTGAATACTGGAAAATGAAGTATATCAAGTGGGTGTTCTGAATAACTTCGGTAAAAATTACCTATTTTTTAAAATAACTTTGGTTAAATTGTGATTTCTAATATTAGATACATTTTACCCAAAATAGATTTGTTGGCAGCAAATCTGTTAAGGAAGATAATGACGTCAGCTTCATGTTTATGAACCACATTCACTCCAGATAAACAGTGATTTTACGTGTCAGGGCAATTGTTTTACACCAATGATGTGATTCCACAAATGCAAGAGGTGGTTTTAGTTTGTCTGTGTGTCGAAGTGATCGCAAAATAAGTACATCGAGAGTACGGTACCAATCGGTTGTTTCCGTTGGTGTCCGACGGTTGCTCGGCTACTTCCGCTAAAAAGGCAGATCAAAGCACAGGTGCCCGTAAAGCGAAAGAACCGCAGACACCCTTTTCATTTTCTTCGCATTTTGTCGCTTCATCTCGGTCAACGGACAATACTGGAGCTTGCAGGTATGTAGTTGTGACAATGACGTAGATGGAAAAGTATGACAATGGTTTCTATGGCGATTACAGAAAATGATTATTGTTCTAAACAAAGAGAACTGGATTGGACAGACAGCAGTCGAGAGCAGACGTAAACAAAAGCATGCCTGCTGCAGTGTTGTGTCTGGCCTCGATAGCTCGACAGATATCAAGGAAGTAGGGCAGGCAAGATGATTACCTTTGGTGTTATTTGGACGTCAAATATTGGATGATATGTGAATTCCTGTGATTATTTTGTGGAGACTGTCCGTCTGCTTGGAAACAACGGAAAGTACCAACACATCCGTCAGCTGTCGCCCTGCCTTTTGTCTGTCACGGATGAATGGGCTTCCAAAATCCGGTGACCATTTCTGACCCTTTACCCAGTACCATTCTGATTTTCATCGCTTGGTAGCAAATTGTCTAACATTTGTTGGCAGACCAAAAGTATCCGTTGTTTAAACGATTTCCTTTCCTCTCAATGTGTATTCTGGTTCACTCTCTCTTTTCACTCTCTCCCTCTCTCTGTGTTTCACACACACACACACACACACACACACACACACATTCAGTCATCAAACATGATTTGTTATCACTGTGATTATGAATACAAAACAACAACAACATAATTATGTTGATTGTTTGTATATATCAGAATCAAAAGTTAACTTTAACATTTAACATTTTACATTATGACTGTTCTCATGTCTTGCCTAATACATCATTGGAGCCTAATGAAACAACTGGGTATATGAAGGTGGTAGAGGGATAGAGGGAGAGTCTAAATAAAAGTCAGCTGTGCGTGCAGCAGATTTGTCCAGAAGCCTCTGGGGACTTGAATATACTGTTGTAATCAATGAATAATTTCTGTGGTATGTGCCATGACTTGTTTATGACTTTTAAATTTGGTTGGCAAGTGATATAAAAATACACTGTGAAAATGATGACATTGGTAAGTCTCTCCCTCTCTGTTTCTTTTTTTACTTTTTTTTCCATCATACTTTTCTTTCTTCATAGACTTTTTTCTTTGTCTGATCTGTGTTGACTATTGTTCTTTTGTTGCCAGACATAAATTCTGAATATATTGTTTTCAGTATCTATGATCCAGCTTATTCAGTTCCATGTCACGATCTTGAAGTATTGGCTTCTCTTGTAGACTGGAGAATACAATTTGAAGTATACAAATGTTAGTTGCTTTTAATCATTGTCAACAGAAGACAGGATGTTATAATTCTTTTATTCATGAACTTTTAGTTACTTTTTCTTTTAATTTTTTAAAATTTTTTATTAAGGGGGAGATTTGGCAAGGAAATGCAAGCTAGGGGTTTGCAAATATTCACTTTTCACCTCTGTTTTTCTACAAAATTCAGCAAAGGATGACACTTTGTTGCCTTTTGCTCTTTTTAGTGAACTTATTGTTGGAGGTTTTTGAATAGTTAGTTTCATCATTTGTGTTTCATTTTTTTTCTTTCTTCACACCAAGATGGACCCCATCAATCTGTTGTGCCAATGTAAATATTAATTGAATACTGGACTTACAGAAACTTGGAGTGTTCTCTCAAGCTTAATATTAGTACGTGCATCAGAATGCCAACTTGAATTGATGTTCCCATTCTTGACTTTATCCTGGGAACTGTCATTTTCTTATTGTTCAGATTCTCCCAGCAGAAATAGTTAAACACTTTTACTGCGAGTGATATCTTTTGGAGCATTGACACAGATGCACACAAACATTTACTGGTCTATGAAGCACACACACACACACACACACAGATATGCAAGCTTGCATGCATGCATGTACATACTCAGACACACACACATGCATGGATGCACACACCCAGACACATACAAACATGTACTGCACAGACACACATGTACGCTTGCACACTCTCACCCTCACACACACGCACGCACGCACGCACGCACGCACAGAGAGAGAGAGATGATCTCTCTTTCTCTGTGTCATTCACCTGCACTTGTACTCGAGCATTCCCTCTCTCTCTGTGCCTCTCTGGCCCCCTCTTATTCATTGTTCACACATACACTCAAACTTGCACACACATGCAGAGAAATTGATTTTGTTTTTGTCTCTGGTATTTTTCTTGTGTCTGTGATATATATATGTGTGTGTATATATATATATATATATATATATATATATGTGTGTGTGTGTGTGTGTGTGTGTGTGTGTGTGTGTGTGTTGTACTGGTTTTGCTTCATTAAAATTATTATTTGTTTATTTACTCATTCATTTACGTACATAGATAATTGCTTCTTTATTTATTTTTGACTTAAAAAAAACAACAACCCACACGCAGATTCCATTACATACTTCACTTCCATTGATTAGGAGGCGAAGCTATGGGAAATATGAATCAATATTTTCAAATGCCTTGAGCACAAATTGGATGTCATCATCAGCATATCATCTTTTTGATGATTAAAACAGTGTGTCTTTTTATTCTGTTCCCATGGATACAGATAATGATGCATTCTTTGTGTGTGTGTGTAAAAGAAAGAGAAGAAGAGATATTCTGGCTCAGTACCCACAGAAGTAAAGTAAATGTCAGTGTATGACTGATTGTAAATTGATATTGCAAATGCTAGCTGTTGGGCCTGGAATTCACCATTTAAAAAAAAGGAAAAAGAAGTGTGTGTATATATATATATATATATATATATATGTGTGTGTGTGTGTGTGTGTACATCACTGTAATTTCTTTCATGTTTCTGTCTGTTGACTGCTATTTGTTTTTCAGTCTGGAAAAGGCAGTCCTGAATTCTGTTAATACTTTATCGTACAGTTTGGAACACCATCAGTGTTTGCTCAGAAAGGGGAGGAGAAACTTGTGACAAGAAAGAGAGATCACACCACAATGATTCAATCAACCAAGTAACAAGCAGCCAGCCATTCAGCAAACTGCCAGTTTTATAGCCACCCCTGCCCTCTTCCCTCCTCTTGCTCCTCCTCAAACTACCCCCCCCCCCTCTCACCACCCCTCAAACAGACCAGTAAATGGTAGATCAGGACAAGGTAGATCAGGATGATAGGTCACAATTATACAGAAAAAAAAAGAAGTTTTGATTAGCCTTGATCTTTTTTTGTTTTGTTTTGTTTTGTTTTGTGTGTGTGTGTGTGTGTGTGTGTGTGTGTGTGTGTGTGTGTGTCTTGAAAGGGAGTGGTGGGGAGTGTTTCTTTCATTTAAAACATGTTTTAGATTGAAACACATAAAGTTTATTTCAAATACTCTTTGTAATGAAACAGGAATAAAAACAAACAACAGCAACAGATTTTGTGCTCCACATTATCTTTGAAGAAAATGTGTCAAGTATGTGGATTACGCACCAAAATGGATTTTTCAACTGGACAGTTTAAAAGCATCCATCCTGAGTCGATCAATATTGAGTATGGCTCCAAAAAGACCTGTCGACATTGATGACAGAGAGACAAGTTTAGTTTGCAGATTGACGGAATGAAAGCACTGGTTTACTCGCTGCCATGGAGATGCATGGAAGTTTTTCTCCCTGACCGGCTGCTCAGTAGTAGATAATTGTGATATGTGTGTGGGAGCTTCCAGTAGATGGAGAACAGTCCTGAACAGTTGTGTGCAGGGTTCCACTGCTTGGGATCAACATCAGTCAGGTTGTTGTAAATGTGTGTGGTGACCATCTCTAATGAGATGAGGCAGAAGTCACCTTTTGTGTTTTGGGTTAACATGAGATTAGCAAGTGCATTGGAGTAAAATGCCATTGAACTGGTGTGCATGATGGGGCAGAAAAGAAAGTATTCTTGTGATGTCATAAATCTTAATAAAACAAACAAAAAAAATTGGGGGGTGAGGAGGGTGTTCAGGGGGTAGGGAAAAGGGGTCCAGGGTCAGAATGACTCAATAAGAAAAAATTCAGAATTTATTCATCATAGTGATTTTACGATGAACTAAATATATTTGATTTTAATGCAGCTCTGTTTCAGTGTACCTTTGCTGAACAGACTGGCCACATCAAACTTTTTCATTCACCAATTTTTTTTTTTTTTTTTTCAAAATATGTTTGGCCAACATTGTCTTTGAAAGCAGACAGACTGTAACTCAGGACTGACTGGGAAACAGTTCACACCAAAGGAAAGAAGCTATACCTTACAGTGCCAGCTGTTTTGAACAGCAGCAGCTGGCTGCCAGCCCTGGTTGTTTTTGTTGATAGCAGAACAGTGACAGGCCTGCAGGCTTGTGAGACCACTTTCAAACCTGTGATCCATGTTAGTGTTTGGTGGGTTATGGAAAGTGTGTATTGACTAGCATGCACACAGCCCCCAAGTGGAGTATGGCTGCTTAAATGGTGGGGTGAAAATGGTTGTGCACGTAAAATCCCACTCAAATATATGACTCAGGGAGCGTTGGAATTTCAACTCACAAACATAGAAGAAAAAGAAGAGATATAAAAGTGGAGAGTGAAAAAAAGCTGAGGAATCTCTGCCATGTGATCAAAAGATGATGTTCTGATCGAAAGATGGTTTGCGTGTTTTTGCTCTGCTGCAAACAAGAGATGGAGAAGTCAGTTTCCCCTGGGGGCATTTTATGGTGTATTAATGCGATGTCAGCAATCTTCACGGCTGCTGCAGAATTTTGACTTCAATGCCAAAAGGAATGTAAAGTACATCAGGAAAGAAAAGAATGAACCAAACCGAACATGTTATATAAAGTGATATCTAACTAATTTGGTGGTAGGGGTTCATGTGAGTGTTACATAACCACAGGAAATCATGAACTAATCTGGCTGTATGTGCACATCTTCATTTTGATGGGAAAAAAGAAAAAAAAGTTCTGATTCCTGGAAAAAGAGGTAATCACCAAATAATGTTTTGATCAATTTAGTGTGAAATAAAGGTACAAATAGTTTGACCTGTTCAGTGCTGTGCTATCAGATTATTTCCATAATCCAGAGCAAAGCTGATGAAGAAGGCAGACATACCATGTGCATTAGGGTGAAACACAGAGCCTGTGGATATTGGAGGCAACACAGTAGGTACATGTCTTGTTATGACAGTTGTGGCCATTGACATTTCTGAAAAGTTTGTGCAGGTGTACTGTGAAAGCTGATGTAATTTTTGGGGTCACCCCTGGCTGTCAACAAAATAATTGGCATCAGCATTGCAGCAGTTTTGTCCCACCACGATGTTTGCGCATGCTTGTACGAGTGTGCACGCACACACACACACATGCGTGCACGCACACACACTCACACACACACATACACAACACAACACAGCACAACACAGCACAACACAACACAACACAACACAACACACACACACACACACACACACACACACACACACACACACACACACACACACACACACACACATCTACATACAAACACACACACACACACACACACACACACACACACACACACGCAGAGAACTCAGCATGCCATCTGCATCCCCCCACATCCCCCCCCACAGAAGATTTACTGGCAATGTTAAATGCACATTGGTATTATTTTATCCCCAGTGCATCACTGCTGGTGCTATGTATCAGAAGATGTATGAAATGATGGTTTGGTGTCATATACTGTACCATGTCAAACTCGAATGCATCAGTTTGACATGGTAAGTATATGTATTACCAAACATGGAGTATAATACAAACTCCTCCTTTTGGTGTCATATACTGTACCATGTCAAACTGATGCATTTGAGTTTGACATGGTAAGTATATGTATCACCAAACATGGAGTATAATACAAACTCCTCCTACTACTGTAACTCTCTGTTGTCTGGTTTGCCTGCTTCATCCATTCAGTTTCTTCAGCGCATACAAAACTCTGCTGCCCAACTCATCCTCAGAAAAAAAAGACGTGAGCACATCACTCCTCTTTTGCAACATCTCCCCACTGGCTACCTGTCTCACACAGAATAAAGTACAAGATCAGCATTCTATGTTATAAATGGATTCACAAATCTTCCCCTTCCTATCTCTGTGGCTGCCTTCACCTCTACACTTCATCTCGCTCTCTATGATTGGCTTCGGATCCACTCTGTTTACGCATACCCAGATTCAAACACTCTACTGTTGGCCGTCGTTCTTTCTCTGTCTCTGGACCTTGCAATTGGAATGAACTTCCTCTTTCTCTTCGTCAGTTCTCTGCACTCAGCTCTTTCAAGTCTGGCCTTAAAACCCACCTCTTCCCAAAATAGCCTCTCTTCCCTGCCTCTTCCTTGTCTTGCAGTTTTTCCAGTTTTGTAGTTATGCACGCGTGTGAATGACTGGTGCGAAAGCGCTGTGAATTGTTTCTGCACAAGATTCAGCACTATATAAATATTATTGTTATTATTAATATGTATCTGTATTACACAAGACATTTTGGTTTTGTGCAGAATCATTGTTTGAGTGAAGTTTTGATTGCTGAGGTCAGCAACAGTGATAAAGATAAATAAGCTATAGAGCACTGGTTTCATAATGCTTACATGCAAACACATTTGCATGCATACATGCAGGCAGGCATGAGAGTGCACACACACACACACACGCATGCATACATGCAGGCAGGCATGAGAGTGCACACACACACACGCACGCACGCACGCACGCGTGCGCGCACACACGTGCACGCGCGCGCACACACACACACACACACACACACACACACACACACACACATGTACATTCACACATACAGGCAGACTCCCCCTATTTCTCTCTCTGTTCTGTGTCACTGTCTAAGATCTGTCTTCTGTCTATCTGTCTGTCTCTCTATCTACCTTATATGCAGAGGCACAAGCAAAAGCAGCAAAGTCTGCCACATCTAATCCATAACATTTATTGTAGTCTCTATAATTCTGTTCCTGCTTGTTTTGACATTGCAGTAGTTGGCTGAATTACCATACAATACATAACTTGTTGATTAAATGCGTCAATTATGCATTCCATTGTTTGAAACCAGAAGCTTCAGTTTTAGTTTCCTTATCAAAACAGTGTTACATACTGAATGTGGAGATGAAAACTTGGATGTTGTTCAGATCCTTTTATATGTATCCCATTGAAAAATATGTATAATTGAAAAAAAAAGAATAAATGAAACGCACACATCCATACACACACACTCGTGTGCACACACACTCACATGC
>NC_134876.1:83131173-83283673 GCF_041734735.1 Babylonia areolata
AATCCTATTAGTTGTCTGAGGAAACTTGTCAACATGGTCCAGAGTGGATCCGTTCTTAACTTTAATG
Organism: Babylonia areolata; assembly: GCF_041734735.1. Lineage (NCBI taxonomy): Eukaryota > Metazoa > Mollusca > Gastropoda > Neogastropoda > Buccinidae > Babylonia > Babylonia areolata. The sequence goes on from NC_134876.1 coordinate 83,131,241, forward strand.
CTTGAAAACCGAAAATTTGTGAACATGTGAATAATTCACTATGTCATGTACCTTTGCTTGTTCCACTTTTAACATATGACATAGCCATTAGTTTCCCAAATTCTTCAGTGGATGTAATTTTTTGTTGTTGTTGTTGTTGATAACAAGGGTAATTTCAAAGTAGTGTCAGATCAGGTCTCTTGACTGAATTTATGGAATCACTTTGTTTACTCGATGCATTTCTTTAATTTTTTGTTTTGTTTACAGTCTTATTTTTGTAATATTTGTTCCATTTAGATAGTCAGTTTCTATCATGTTTTCTTACATTTTTGTCTAGTTGTCAGATGTTTCGTTAATAGTGAATTTCATTCTTGATTTTTCCAATTTTGTTTTTATTTGATATTTAAAAAAAAAAAAAAATTATAGCTATTTTTTTTTTCACTTTTTTTTAACACCATTTTTCATTAAAAGTCAACTTAACATATATATTTTTTGCATTCTTGTTATTTTGTTATTATTTGTTCCATTTATAGTCAGTGTGAGGCCCTGCTTGTCTCCTCTCAGTGTTCTTCTCTTGCTCATACTGTTTTCCGCTGCATTTCCTTTACTTTTCTCGTTTAATATCACTGAAAGTAAATGGACATTAAATGTAGAGAACGAAAGAACGTGCTCACAAACACACACAGACACAGACACACACAGACACACAGACACGGACACACACACAGACACACATAGACACACAGACACAGACACAGACACACACAGACACACAGACACGGACACACACACACACACACACACACTCATACATGCACACATACATGCACACACACACTGTCTGAGTGCATGCAGCTGTGAATGAATTTTCAAGACTGGGGAAGATTGCCCATGAGAGAAGAGGAAGAGTTGGGCATCACTTTCCTTCAGTTAAACTACCTGAACCATGCAGCTCACAGACACCTTCACAGCCAACCAGCCCTCTGTCCCATGACACTGCACCTACCTCCCCTTACACAAAATAGGGATCAGGGAGTGGAATTAAAAAAATTTAAAAAAAAGGAGAAGAGATAATCTTTTTCCTTTTAGTCACAGGAATCCTCTTTTCTCAGTTACCGAAATTATATTTATGGCACTGCAGGCGAATAAGAGAAGAGCACTGCCGGGGGTGGGTGGCTTGAAGGGGAAAAATGCTGGTATCAAAGTGATGTTCATTTCCTTACAACTGGTCTCTGATCGTGGAACCACCACCATTGCTCACTGTCAGTGGAGTTTTATCAGTGACAGGCTCAGATAAAAGTGTAAACCAGAGCCGTGCTGCATGATCCATGGCAAGAGGAAAGCGATGAAGCGTGCAAAGGGGGAGGAGAAGATTCTTTAAATGATGGCAGGGTGAACAGGGGCCGTAAGTGTCAATCTTCTTCTTCGTCTGTGTTCATGATCTGTTGCTCCAAAGTTCACTCACATACTTTACATGTGGGCTTTTTCATGCATGACTGTTTTACCCTGCTATATAGGCAGCCGTATTCCATTTTCAGGGGTGTGCATGTTGGATATGTTCTTGTTTCCATGACCCTCCACACGCTGGATTACATGATATTAAATATGTGCATTTGATATTATTTTTGTGAAAGTACACAAAAGATCTGTTGACCTGGGAGACAGGCAAAATCCACATCCTTAACCTGCCATGCAGGTGCTGTGATCAAGATTCAAAACCAGGACCCACAGATTGGAATTCCAACACTTTAACCACTCATTTGTTGCGTCTGTCATCAGATGTTCACACACACATCTGCCCACACTTGCATGCCCACACACACAACCTTCCATACCACCACACCCACGCTTCCTGCCCCAGACATGTGTCTCTGTCTGTTTTCCCATCAGTTGGTATCTGTTTTCCTCCTCCATCACAGTAAATGTCAAGCTGAACTTTTCATTGAAACTGATACCTGAATGTATCTATCCCTCCACAACCAGCACAAACTCATGAACGGAAAATCAGTTTTTATTCCTGTCAGATCCCAGGATTGTCTAAACGTCTTGGAAAAAAAAAATGCATGTGTACATTTGCTTGCATATCATATCAGTTACCTGCAGGGAGAAATGAGTATGGGAAGCATCTCTTCTGACACAATCTTTGTGGGAGAGATTAGAATTCAGCCCACTTGTCTGTACAGACAGACTTTCCGTCTCTCTGCTGCCTCTGCTACTTTCAGTATTTTCTCAGATTTTCCTTCCTGTGATTCCTGTGTGATTGTTGTTTTTTTAGTTTTGCGTTCTGAGTTTTATGTTCTTTAGTTTTATGCCTTTTCACTGTTAGTATATTGGAAGAGGTGGGATGGTGGGGATGGGTGGGGGAGGGACTGCCGGGGGGGTTGGGGGTAGTCATTATTCGCACATGTGAATGAGTAATTGTGTGTGTGTGTGTGTGTGTGTGTGTGTGTGTGTGTGTGTGTGTGTGTGTGTGTGTGTGTGTGTGTGTGTGTGTGTGTGTGTGTTTGCGCTCTCCAGCATAAGGGCTTTATTAATTTCAGTGTCCTTCTCCCTCACCCGCCTCTGTCCATTACATAAACAACAGCGGAGTACTTTAGAAAAGTGAATATATTTTTAGGTACCATTGTTAATTAAAAAAGAATTGCTTTCTCATAATAGGTTTATTTCATGTGGGCAGAAAGCACTGAGATCAATTCAGTGATGTGCTTGTCTGTGCAGATTTCCTGTCCTTTTTGCCACCTTCACCAACCTCACTTTTCTTTCTTTCTTTCTCTTGAGTATACTTCTTGAGATTCCTGTGTGTCCTTTACTTTTAGGTATTTTCACAATCAGTGATATCAGACGAGGGAGGGGTGAGGGCTTGGGGTGTGGGTGGGGCTGCTGTGTAGGGAAAAAACAAAATCAGTGTGTGCTAGTAAATGTGTATGTGTGTTTGCTTGTGCTTTTTGTTGGTTGGTTTTGTTTTGTAAGTTTGACTCCATATCTGTCCTGTGTGTTCTCATGTATGTGTATTAACCAGAGATTTCTTGGCTGTCAGGCCAGATGTGTTATATTCTTGTAAAGGTGAAACTGTGAGACAAAAAGATAGTGAGGAAGAGAGTTTGTGTGTGTGTTTGTGTCTGTGTGTATGTGGGTGTGCAGGTGTGTGTGGGCATGCGTTTGTAATTTCGACAGAGTTCTTTTTCTTGAATGACCAGATGAATATCTAGTCATCAGCTCCATCCACATGTAATATGCGGCTTCTGTTCAGACATGTGTGTGTGCGTGTGTGTGTGTGTGTGCGCGCGCACGCGCACGTGTGCATGTGTGAGGGTGCACAAGTTCTTATATTGATATGCACATGTATGTATCCTAAATTCTACTGTATCTGTGTTTGGGTATGATTTTTGATTTATGTTCATACCTTGTTATGCACTATCCCCCCCAATATTCCTTGTGACCCCAGTACACTTGGTAATAAAGACATATTCTGTTCTGTTCTATTCTACTATGCAATTGAGAGAGAGAGAGAGAGAGAGAGAGAGTGAGTATGCGCATGTGTGATTAAGAAAAATTCTTGGCTGCATTTCAACAATTCTTTTTCTTGCATGACCAGATGTACTATGCAATAGAGAGAGAGAGAGAGAGAGAGAGAGAGAGAGAGAGAGAGTGTGTGATTAAAAGAAATCTTGGCTGCAAGTCAGATGTTTGTCACATAGTATAAGGGGTGGATGGGTGTGGGAATTCACCCAGTCTCTTTGTCTGCTACAAAATGATATTTGTCATTTTTTTATGTGGTTAGTCGGTGTAATGGTGATGTTTGGCATTTATTCGATGAGCACAGACAAATACTGAACACTGAAGTGAGTCAGCAACTGTGCAGGTCTCCTCTGGTGCGCATACACAGACACAGACACACACACACAGACACACACAGACACAGACACACACACACAGAGATACAGACACAGACACAGACACACACACACACACTGACACACACACACACACACACACACACACAGACACACACACACTCAAACACAAACATATACACTGACACAGACACACACAGACACAGACACACAAACAGACAGATGCATACAGACACACAGACACAGACACACACACACACACACACACTTATACACACACACATACTCATTCATACACGCACAACTTGTCAATATTTCTTCAGACAGTCGAACTTCCAACAGGACTAGACATTCTTGTCCATTTCTTTGTCTTGTTGTACCATTTACATAATGGTGATAACGCATTAGCGCATTACATAGCCGTGGGTGGTGCATTTCGCAGGTTTTATCTGCCAAAGATTAAATGAACTGATGAGGTTAGGTGTCTGGAAAGTTGCCATTTGTTTTATCTCTCTCTCTCTCTCTCTCTCTCTCTCTCTCTCTGTGTGTGTGTGTGTGTGTGAGGAAAGATATGATTTTATTTTGTATGCTGTTCCTATAATTTTTTTTTAATGTGTGTATGTAAGCCTGTATGTTCTTATCACTGTGCCTGTGTGATTCTTGGTGCATGTTGAAAAATTTCCCCTCTGAGGGATTGATAAAATAATATTCTGTTGCATCTGTTTATATTGTATTGTATTGCATATCTGTTTCTGTTTTACCATGGGGAGTCGAAGACATGGCTAGGAACATTAAACATATATTATATTTTTTTCTGAATTTTTTTTTTATAGCTTTTTTTCTTTTAGTATGTCTGTCTGTCCCCATATTTGTCAGTCAGTCAGTCTGACAGTTCATCAATCCCAGTGTCTGTGTGTCTCTTGTCTGTCTCCTTGTCCTCTGTGTGTGCTTCAGTGTCTTCTTTTGCACGTTGAAAACTGCTCCTCCCCCACTCACACACACAACAGATGCACACATGTATACAAGCACACACACACACACACACCCGCACGCACGCACGCACGCACGCACCCACACACACACACACACATGACAATAGGTCAGTCAGTAACATTGTGATATTTATTTGATGTGTTGACAAAGTGTCTATGTTTGTCACTTCTCACTGTCAGCCTTCACAGCTGGCAAGCATGGCACACACATGCACCTATGCACACACACACACACACACACACACACACACACACACACACACACACAATCATACACACACACAATCATACACGCACATACACACACTCACGAGTGCACACACACACACACACACACACACAATCACACATGTTCACACCCTCTCTCTCTCTCTCTCAATCTCCCCCCCCCTCTCTCTCTCCCTCTGTCTCTGAGTCTCTCTCTCTTATGCACATAAACACATACACACATAGTAAACTGGCACTCTCTCTTTCTTGTGCACACACACACACATGGACACACACTAACACTCTCCTCCGCATCTCTCTCTCTCTCTCTCTCTCTCTCTCATGTGACTTCTCATGCCATACAGGGAAAACTTGCAGTGTCAAATGTAAAGCATACACATGTCATCCCCTGAAAGCAGTACATCTCAACATGTGATACAGACCATCTGTGTGGAGGTTGTGTTGCACACAGAAATGTATTTACATATGTATGTATATGTGTGTGTGTGTGTGTGTGTGTGTGTGTGTGTGTGTGTGTGTGTGTAATTATATAATTGTATGATAGTTGTGTCTGACTATGACCATCAAGACAGCAGAGGAGGCAGCTGCTGTCCCAGCTATCTGGGCTGGAATTCAATTATAGTGGAGAGTGTCTTGCCCAGTCTACATCCCCACTCTCCCGGCCAAGAGGTTTTCAGGACAGTCGGTGTTGGGATGGTTCCCAAAGGCCAACTAGTCCCCAAGGCTGCAGCACTAAGAGCTAGTGCTGTCTTGCCTCCTAGTTTGAGAGTCACAGTCCTTCACAAAAGACTAAGCTGTAAATGACTTCCTACTGCAATGGAGAAACCATTGATCATACAGCTCTCACTTTGCTGTTGGCCCAGCTGTAAGCTTATATATATATATATATATATATATATATATATTTTTTTTTTTTTTTATAAAGTAAAAGGTGAAAGGTCTTATAGCCTTTTAAGGCCACTGGGGCTGTGAATTCACGTTCACTGTGTCTAGGGCTTGGCACAGGAAGGCAGAGCGTAGTCCTCTCTCTAACCTTCTCCAGCTGCAGTCAAGTACATGTTCACACCTGGTTGGAATGCAGAAAAGTGCCTTTCCCAAGGACACAACACCATGCAGAAACGGAGCCTCTGATAACTGGATCAGAATTGCAACATCTAAGCAGTTCTGCCGTGGTGCCTATCCCTGTGTATATGATTTGTTTTTTAAAGCCTGTACTGACACATAGCAGTGAACTTGGGCTGTTCCCTCTTCCATCTGCCTTACTGTAAGCTCTCTGTCTGTTACTCTTTCCTGATTGTTTTTCCTCCATCTAACACTTGCTCTTTTTTCTCAGTTTGTTTCACTTTCTTTCTCAGACATATTTTAGATGGGAAATCGTGTGTGTGTGTGTGTGTGTGTGTGTGTGTGATTCTTTCAAATTCATCTGTTTGAATGCAGGTGCTTAAAAAACAACAACAACAAAAAACAAACAAACAAAAACAAAACAAAAAAACAAAAACAAACCCAAACAAACAAAAAGAGCTCTGGTCATTAGCAACTAATATGGTCTTCAGGGAACTGAATCGATGTCCAATTCTCATCATGTCAGCAGTTCGAGGCAGAGCATATTTGTTGTGTACTTTGTATCTGGGCATGGGATTGCATGCATGGCACGAAGCATGTTGAATTCCTGGATGTAAGAGATAAAAGTACCCGCATGACATAAGTTTAAATTCTTATTTGTTCCTTTAGAATTTTGATGTTAGGGTTTTCTTTTCTTTTCTGATTAAAAAGAATAAAGATTTTGAAATAATGACTGCTTTGATTTTTGGTTTAACTTCTGCTGGATGTGTGCATGTGGGTGTGTTTGTGTGTTCGCTTGTGTGTTTGTGTGTGCATGTATCTTACTTAAAAGCATGTATGTTTATATATGTACAGCTGTTAATGTAAACACTATGAGTTCCCTGTCTGGAGGTGTGAGCATGAATCTGCAACATCATCGTCATCATCATGATCATTATTCTTATTATTATTATCACCATCATATTGTTATTGTTGAATGTTATTGATCAGAGACAAAGAATTCAGCCAGGATGAATAACAATCTGAATAGAAATTTCAAAAGTGCGTTAGAGCCAGAAAAATATATAATCACATAACTACTTCATGTTCATACAGTGTAAATTTATACATATGAGACTGAACGCAGTTGAATATGAAACAACAAATTCAACATGCATCCTATGTTTGAAATTGAGACTGATGGTGAGCGCAAGGATATTTGATGCAGTTGAGATTGTGTGCTTCTGAGTGTATGCAGATTAGCTGAATGGCTTATGCATGTCTATATTTGTGCTACATAGAATTTAACTGTGTGCCACCACACCAAGCATCTCCTTTTAAGGACAATAAATTATCTTGTGATCTTGTGTGATCTTGTGATATTTGTTCTTTGCTTTGCCCACTGTATTATCATGGATCTGAAGACTGGATCGACTGTCCTTTTGTTATCCAGAGTACACTGATCTGGAGAAGAAAGGAAAGGGTTAAAGGTTAAAGGTCCCATAGCATTTTTTGGCCATTGGGGTAGTGAATTCATATGCATTGTGTTTAAGGCCTTGGAAGGTAGGGCGCAATCCACTCCTGCTATTTTAATCTTCCCCAGTGAAAGTCAGGTGCCTTTTAACTCTTAGATGGAGTGAGGAAAATTAGAGTAAAGTGCCTTTCCCAAGGATATAACACCATGCTGATTCGGGGTCTCGATCCCTGATCGCCAGTGAACGCTATATCAGAAGCCAGTGAACGCTATATCAGAAGCCAGTGAACGCTATATCAGAAGCCAGTGAACGCTATATCAGAAGTCCAATGCTCAACTGATCCTGCCTTGGCACCTTCAAAAAGAAAACTAGTTACCTGCACAGATTTGATTTGGAGATGTTAAGGAAATTTTAAAGCTACTCTGCTTTGAAGATACAAAATTCCCTGGCAATATTTGGCCTGGCTGGTTTGACTTCTCTGCTTTCAAACATCAGGAATCACAATCTGCTGCTGACGGTCACCTTTTCTGATTGACCCATTTTGTGGCTTAAAATTCGTGTATGATAGTCAGTCATGTCCGGCTGTAACTATCAGAACAGCAGAGGAGGCAACTGCTGTTCAGACTATCTGGGTTGGAATATGATAATAGTGGAGAGTGTCTTACCCAAGTCAGCATTGGGATGGTCCCCAGAGGTCAACTAGCCACCAAGGCTGCAGCACGGTGACCTGCACCAAGAGCCAGTGCAATCTTGCCTCCTTGTTTGGGTCACAGTCCTTCACTGAAAAGACTAAACTGTAAATGGCTTCCTGTTGCAGTGGAGAAACAATTGATCATGCAGTTTTTAATTTGCTGTTGGCCCAAGTGTAAGTTTACGGCAATGCATTATTTTCTAGACAGGCAAAGACCTTTTTTTCTCATGGCTTCTACACAAATGCCAACAAATGGTGATCTTTCTTTGTTTTCTAATTTTTTTTCTATTTTTTTTTATACTGAGTTGAATGGAATCAGTAAATCATTCTTTGTTGTCTTTGTGGGTGTCATCTGCTTTATCAGTAAACCATTTGTTCTTGCTCTGTCCATCTGTCTCTCAGTCTCATCTCTGTTTCTTTCTTTCCACCTCTTCTTCTTCTTCTTCTTTCTTCTTTCCATTACACGACCAACATCGACTTACCGATGACTCTGTCGTGGTTCATGCGTGCTGGGTATTTTCGTGTCTCCATAACCCACCGAACACTGACATGGGTTACACAATCTTTAACGTGTGTATTTGATCGTCTGCGTGCGTATACACACGAAGGGGGTTCAGGCACTAGCAGGTCTGCACATATGTTGACCTGGGAGATCGGAAAAATCTCCACCCTTTACCCACCAGGCGCTGTTACCGTGATTCGAGCCCCGGACCCTCAGATTGAAAGTCCAATGCTTAAACCACTCGGCTATTGCGCCCGTCGCCCTCTCTCATAGTCATACCCCCATTCTTTCTCCCTCCAATCCACCACCTTCCTCTCTTCATGGTTTTTTTTTTCTCTCACACATTTTGTCTTTGTCTGACCCTGCCTTCCCCCCCCTCCCTTTTTCTATCTCTCCTGAGCTTTGTTAGCATGAGACACAAATTACCAGCTTGTTTTTACAACAAACATAAAAAAGAAAAAAAGAAAGAAAGAAAAAAGGTATGCATCAAAGGACAGTTGAAATTAGTGTTTTTGTCATGAACACAGTTTCCCATCCTGTCCTGTTTTGTTTTGACAGCAGAGGAATGGGGTCTGTCAATAACAGCCTGTACATGATGTATGTGTGTGTGTGTGTGTATGTGTGTGTGTGTGTGTGTGTGTGTGTGTGTGTGTGTGTGTGTGTGTGTGTGTGTGTGTGTGTGTGCATGCGCACAAAGGTTTTATATGTTTGTGCAAACATATTTCTACAAATTCACAGATGTTGTGTTGTGTTGTGTTGTGTTACAGCAAGAAATAATACCATTTGTACTTTTCTGGTCTTTCTTCTTTCTGCAAGTCTGCCTGTCTCTGCACAGGATTTTTTTTTCTCTGTCTGTCTGTCTGTTCATCTCACTTTTTTTCTGTGACTATTTGTCACAGTCTATTTTGTCTGTGCTTTCTCCCCTGTGGAAAGTATATTCATGATTTATGGCAATATGTAATAATTGTGCTTATACAGACCTGTGAAGAGTCATGTGTGATCATTTCAGTATGACATTCATACTGATAGACTGACAGCATAGGAGTGTTAATAAAGTAAGTTCAGATATTGGACTTCTTGTATTTATTTATATATATATATTTTTTTTATCTTAACAGAGGAATGTAGTTATGAGCTGCCAGATACAGATAACCTGTTTGTGTTTTGTGTCCATGTTGTGTGCATGTGTTATGTGAGCCTGTTAGAAGAATGTGAGTGCGGATGTGAATGTATTTATGCATGTGTGTGTATGTCAGCAAGTATGCATGTGTGTGTGTGTGTGTGTGTGTGTTGTGTGTGTGTGTGTGTGTGTGTGTGCCTGAAAGGATGGGAGCCAGGAGGGAGCGCTAATATCTTGACCCAAAATGGGGAAAATTGCATGCACATAAGGTTGAAACAATGAGGACAAATAGCTTGCAGTCAGCTGTACCATGAGCAAACTAAATGGTTTGTGGCAGACGTCTTAGGGCACACTATTTCATGTTCACTATTCTGCACCCTTGGAGACTGCTTCTCTAAGGTATCTGCTCCTTTTGAATTGGACTATGCTCTTACTGCTGTAATGTTGACATGCTTTTGTAAGTCTCAGTCACATGTTTTGACGTAACACATGTATAACAGGCAAAGGTCAGTTCTTTTCACTCTTGGTCACATGTCTGTCAACAACCGATCATGGGCAACAACACTAAGTCACAATTTTTTTTTTTTTTTTGTCATCGCAATTACTCACACAAACACACACACACACACACAACCACATCACAGCTTGTTGAATTCTGTGATTCACTGAAGCAAAGTACGTGCCAATTATTTATACTGATGTGGAAAAAACATCTCTTATACCGATGCATAAAACCATGTCTGTTGTGGTAAAACAGGGTATGGAGCAGCCTGTGGTGTGTGGAATAATAATGATATTGGTATTTATATAGTGCTGAATCTTGTGCAGAGACAAATCAAAGCGCTTTCGCACCAGTCATTCACACGCATGCATAACTCTAAAACTGGAGAAACTGAAGACAAGGAAGAGGCAGAGAAGGGAGGCTAATTTGGGAAGAGGTGAGGCCAGACTTGAAAGAGCTGAGTGCGGAGACTTGACGAAGCAAAGAGGAAGTTCATTCCAATTCCCTGTGGGACTCCATGTTCGATTTTAACGGGTTCAGACTGGAAATTATCCACCATGACAGACATGTGTGGAGGTGACAGAGCAGGCATGAGTATGGCACACCAGCTGTTTCACTCATGAGAAGACAAAAACAAACTTGGTTAGCTGGTTGTGCATGCTGCCGATGTGGAACTTGGCAGTTGCACCCCACTTGTTTTCCTTTTCTTTTTTTTTTTCTTTTTTTCTTAAAGAAGCTTGAAAGTCTTTTGGCTGCATTATAGAAATATAATGTAGATTATATCTGATTCACTGGTTAACTTTTGGAATAATAAAATACATGTTCAAATATTTTTGCCTGCTTGTAGTCTTGGTATTGCTGAAACCGGTCAGTGGGTGCAAACTCCATCAGGAGAGCATCATTGGTGATTGTATTTTTGTTTTGTTTTTTCATATATTGAAATTGTTTAAAAAATTTGATTACAGTAGAAAAAAAGAAGAAAAAAAGAAGAAAAAATATACATGATGGCAACAAGAAGATACCTGCAAAAAGAAGAAAATAATTATCCTCTTTTGGTGTCTCTTTGCATACACTCATCTGAGAAGTCAGAATGTGTTAACTGTTTTTGTCTTGTAGTTAATACATAAAAAAACAAACAAACAAAACACACACATACACACACACACACACACACACACACACACACACACACACACACACACACAACATCAACAGACACACAAAAAGATATCTGTTTGCTCTGAACATGGATAAGATTTTGTTTGCATTGAACAAACTGTGACTGTGTGTGGTAGAAAGCATCCTCACACACACTCATATACTACCCCCACCCCCATGTCTAATATCACTAAACATGTATATAAGTGTGTGTGTACCTGTGTATACGTGTGTATATATTTATGTATGAGAAACAATGAGAGGTTTTTTCACTAAATTGATTATTGCACTCCAAATAGATGCATGGTGCAGTTCCGCACTGCAGTTATGACTGACACTTTCTCAGTCTGGTTCCACAACTAAGCGGTTATTGTCATCAGTAGGGGGCTTAGCAAGGTGGTGTCCTGATAACTTGAATCAGAACAGGCACTCCTAAACACCACCAGAGTGACTCAGCAGTAGTGCAGGGTCTCCTCTTTTGTGTGGCCTCCATGTGATCTTACATCAGTCGTTCCCTGTGTACTGCCCGGTGCTCACACTGCAGCAGAGGAATCCAGGTATGGCTGTGTATAGGGGACTCAAAATGAGAGGTGTGGGAGTGTTGGCCTAGAGGTAACGCGTCTGCCTAGGAAGCGAGAGAATCTGAGTGCATTGGTTCGAATCCCACAGTTGCCAGTATTTTCTCCCCTTCCACTAGACCTTGAGTGGTGGTCTTGATGCTAGTCATTCAGATGAGACAATAAACCGAGGTCCCATATGCAGCATGCATTTAGCGCACATAAAAAAAAACCATGGCAACAAAATGGTTGTCCATGGGAAAACTGTGTAGAAAAATCCACTTCGATAGGAAAATAAATCAACTTGCAGGCATAAAATTTATTTTTTTAAGTGGGTGGTGCTCTCAGTGTAGTGATGCGCACTCCCTGGGGAGAGCAGCCCAAATTTCACACAGAGGAGTCTGTTGTGACAAAAAGATCATGACAAAAAGATGAATACAATACAATACAATACAATACAATACAATACAATAGTGCTGAAACAAAACGATGGGGCAAAAAACAACAAGAACAAAAAAACAAAACAACATTACTCTTGTGTTGCTGTGCAGACTGGTTGTGGTGACCAGGGCCTCCAAGCCTTCCCCCTTTCGGCACCGAGGTGGCCTACGAGGTGGCAGCAAGGGCCGTCACTCCCGGCGCGGGTCGTCCCCGACGATGGGCAGCTCGTCCTCCAAGTTCCGCAAGCACCTGCAGAATGGCGACGAGGTGCAGGCCCTGCAGCTGTACACCAATAACACTGACCTGCAGAAGGGACTTGACCCCAACTGCTCCTACGGCGACTCGCACCAGCATGAGACGCCCTTGCACTATGCTGCTCGGCATGGCATGAAGACGCTGCTACGGTGAGAGAGAGAGGCCCCTCCCTCCGTCTGCTCTGGTTTTGGCTTTAGTTGGTGACCTCAACCTTGCCTGTTTTATATGTGGATAAGGAGTAAGGCTGTTGACTTAGCTGGGGTGAAAATGGTCAAACATGCTAAAAGCGCACTTGTACATCGAGTGACTGTAGGAGTTGAAGCCCACATACAGTCTAGAAGAACTACTACTACTACTAGTACTGTTACTACTACTACCACTGCTACTATCACCACTGCTACCGCTACTACTACAACTACTACTACTTAGTGTTTGTGGTGTTAAATGACTTACCTGTATGTGGTGTTGAATGACTTAAAACTTTATAAAACAAGGAAAATTTCCTTGCAGTCACGTTAAAAACATGAAATACAGGTACAAAAACGTAACCTGCACATGCCCCTCCCCCCTCTCTCCACCTGCATGCACAAATACACACAAAGCGTGCTCTTTAGTGCACATGCACTGGCACATGTACTTGCAAACCCCCATCCACTCCCAGCACACGCATTATGTGCACAATGTCATCAATCCAAGTTATGGCTTTTATAAAAACACTGAACACCAAGTTATCAAGAATGTGAGACAGGTTTACCAGTCTTGCTGAGACTTAAGTCAGTGAAGGATTTGAACTTGACATCTGGGACACGGACTGATGAAAGCACTTGGCAGCCAACTGGGGAATGGGGTTGGGGAGATGTAATATTCTCTGATTATTGTCTTTCTTTCAGGAAGAAATTCTCCAGATTGGTCATGTCAGAAACTGTGCAGTTTTGGGTGGTGTAGATCTATAATACTTTAAATTTTTTTCGTTTCACTTTTCCTCCACAGAATATTTCTGTACGACAAAGGAGGCAACCCGAACAAGACAAACGCCAAGAAGGAGACAGCGCTGCACTGTGTGTGCATGGAGCGGAACGCGCAATACTACAATGTGCAGCGGCGGCGGGTGGAGTGTCTGAACATGGTCCTCAACTGGCGCGGCGCCATGCTGCAGGAAGAGCAGGTGGAGAGGATCAAACTGGGCGCCCTGGATGAGGTGGGTGGGTGTGTGGTGGGAGGGTGGTGTGTTTTGGTGGGGGTGCGGGTGTGTAGGGTGGGTGTGTTGATGTGGGTGTGCGTTGGTGTTTGTGTGTTGGTGGGGGTGGGGTGTAGGGTGTGTGTGTAGGTGTGGGAGTGTGTTGGTGTCTCAAGTGTTGTGTGGGGGTGTTGGTGGTTGTGTGGGTAGGTGGGGGTGTTAGTGTGTGTGTATGTGTGGGTGAGTGTGTGTGTGGGTGGGTGGGTATATGTGTGGGTGGGAGAGTGTTGGTGTGGGTGTGTAGGTATATGTGTGGGTGGGAGAGTGTTGGTGTATGTGGGTGGGTATATGTGTGGGTGGGAGAGAGTTGGTGTGTGTGGGTGGGTATATGTGTGGGTGGGAGAGTGTTGGTGTGTGGGTGGGTATATGTGTGGGTGGGAGAGTGTTGGTGTGGGTGGGTACATGTGTGGGTGGGAGTGTTGGTGTGTGTGGGTGGGTATGTGTGTGGGTGGGAGTGTTGGTGTGTGTGGGTGGGTATGTGTGTGGGTGGGAGAGTGTTGGTGTGTGTGGGTGGGTATGTGTGTGGTTGGGAGAGTGTTGGTGTGGGTGTGTAGGTACATGTGTGGGAGAGTGTTGGTGTGTGTGTGTAGGTATATGTGTGGGAGAGTGTTGGTGTGTGTGGGTGGGTATATGTGTGGGAGAGTGTTGGTGTGTGTGGGTGGGTATATGTGTGGGAGAATGTTGGTGTGTGTGTTGGTGCTGTGCCGCAGGAAGAGCAGGTGGATAGGATCAAACTTTCGGCGGTGATTGAAGCGTGTGTTGGTGTGTGTGGATGGGTCGGTGTTTGTGTGTTTGGGGTTATGTTAGTATATATATATATGTGTGTGTGTGTTTGGGGTTATGTTTGTGTGGGGGCGGAGGGTGTTTGTTAGGATGTGTATGTGTTGGTGTGTTTGTTTGGTCAGTGTGTGTTTGTGGAGGGAATGTGGGATGTGTGTGGGTGTGGGGGTAGGTGTTTGGGTGGGTGTGTGGGTTGGCGTGGCACCATGCTGAAGAAACAGCAGGTGGGGAAGATTAAACTGGATGCTCTGGATGAGGTGGGTGTGGGTGTGGGGGAGTTTTGGGTATGTAGGGGATGTATGGGGGAGTAGGTGTTTGTGTTGGGGATGGGTGCTTTGAGGTTGGCGGGTGTGTGTGTGTGTGTGTGTGTGTGTGTGTGTTTCTGTGTATGTGTGTGTGTGTGGAGGTAATGCTTATGTATGTGTGTGCGTGTGTGTGTGCATACTTGCATGATTGCGTATGTTTTATAATGAGCATAGGTTATGTTATTGAATTTGCCATAACTGTCAACAACATTGCCAGGAGCAGCACTCTGCACACACACACACACACACACACACACACACACACACACACACACACACACACACACACACTCACATGAGCACACAAACACACTTTCATGTGCAAACTCATGCACATGCATGCACAAACAACACACACACACACACACACACACACACACACACACACACACACACACACACACTATAGTCTGTATAGTTGTGGTTTTTTTATTTATTTTAGTTTGAGAAGCCTTAAGAGTGAAAAAAGGTTTAATTCTTTCGCTCCTAGACATTATTCTCATGTTTCTTGTTTGGAGTGAGTTTCTTTTATCTCTCAGAATCATTCAGATATGTGGAATTAAATGCCAGAAAAAAAATTATGTGTGTGTGTGTGTGTGTGTGCGTGTATGTGCGTGCACATGTGTGCATGTGTTTTCCAACAGAAAAAGAACACAGGACTCCACTATGCAGCTGCATCTGGACTCAAGGAATGTGTCGAGGTCTGTCCCACTTTTCTTTCCACTTAACTGAAAACATCATGTGTAAAATTTGTGTTGACTTCACTGGTTATTTGTTTTGCTAATTCAGTACCTGTGAGTTGTTTACATTGATATATTTGTATGCATTATTGTGATGAAAAATAGAACATTTGGTTGCTATTAATCCGTTCAGTGCTAGGGAATTTTATAGAATAAGTGTTGTCCTCTTGCTAGGGAATTTTGAGGATGCAGGGGGGTAATAAGTTGTTGATTTAAAATTTTTTTATTTTTATTCCAGTACAAAAAACTATACAAGATACAGAAGCAAACTAAACGTTTTTGTGACTGAAAATGAATATGAATTGTGCATCTGAGTTATTTTTGTATCCATTTATTTTTTATTGTAGAATTATAAAATCATAATATATACAGGGCATCATTGGACATCTTATAGGCACAATGGCAACATTTTTTGTTGGATGTTACTGACGTCATATAGGTGGCACTGACCTTGTTAACTGTACTTAGTTAAATAGCTGTTGCAACTGAAACTGGTTGACAAGTTCTGAAATATCAATATCTTATCTGTTTACCATAATTAAAGAACTACTGTAGCTGTGTTGAAAGAAAGGAAAGAAGTATCAATTTGTTTTCAGCTGTTGTAGTTGAAAGTGGTTGAACAAATATGATGTGTCATTCTCTGAATTGTTTCTGTAACTGAACAGCTGTTGTAGTTGAAACTAATTAAACAGCTTTTGTAGTTGAAAGAAGTATCAAACTCTTAACTGCTTATTGTAATTAAACTTATTTTGCACAATGCCGTATTAAATCCATGGTATAACTTATCTGTGGTAGCTGCTTCTATTTAATAAATACAAGTCCAAATACCAAGATATGCGTACACAAGAACATGTACTATCAAATAAAAAAGCATTGGCTGTATAATTTTTCAAACATTTCATTGTCAATGTTTCTCAAAATGGTGATGATTTGACAATGTTTTCTCATGAATTTGCCCTGAGCATGACTGGAAAATCTTCTTAGTGGACATAATAAACAACATAAAAAACCCCAAACCCTCAGCAATGAAATCTTCTGCATTCCTTGCCCTTGATTGAAAATTATTTCAGTTTCAGCAGGGTTAACTAGTCTGATTGAATGATTTGTAGGAGTTGTGTTGATCAATTGCATCTCCACTGACTGAATTTAATTTCATGTGAAATCTAGGGCAGCATATACATTAATGAAAGGCTGTTAAAGATTCGGAAGCAATTTTTTTGTGTGTGAACTGGACTTTAAAGATTTCACTGTGCAGTTAGAAATTTCACTGGATTGACAGAGTTGAGACTGACCAGGAATTTATCAGCAGTTTGTTGTATTATAGATTTGAAAGTTCTGGAACTGACCTCAAAATGTTTCATTTTTAAATTGTTTTGTTTTATTTTATTCCTTCAGATTCTTGTTCAGCATGGTGCTCCACTGTCTGTGGAGAACGAAGATAACTGGACGCCATGTGAGTCAGCAGAGAAAAATGGCCATGACAAGATTGCCAGATTCCTGGAGTCTAAAATTGTTTTTTCGGTGAGTAGGTGCTCAAGATTGATAGCCTTTCTCCCTGCTTTATTTTTAGGTTTATGGGGTGAGAAAGGTAACTGAATGTTATATCCTTGTTAATTTGTCAAGTGTTGTGTGTGATTAAGTTTCCGCAGCTTTCTGATGAAATCTTAAATGATGTGGAAAATGGGAGGCTGATCTGACAGGTTTGAAAAATAATTATTTGTTACCTTATTTTTAAACGTAACTGGCCAGTTAAATTAGTTCCTTGTTTGCAGCCTGACAAGGCTGGCAGTTAGAACAGTAAGTGTAGGAGAGAGAGAGAGAGAGATGTAGAGGCATAAACAAAATTTGTATTTTGAATGTCCCACACAGGGTGAGGTGCAGTAGCTGAATCAGGCATTGGACTTCTGATCCAGTGTTCATCAGTGATCAGTGTTCTAGGCCCTGTCTGGCCTGGTGTTCATGTCCTAGGGAAAGGTGCTTTACTCCAATTTCCTCACTCTACTCAGGTGTGAATGGGTACCTGACTGTCTGGGGAAAGTCAGAACGGTGGAAGGAGAGTATTAGGCCGTGGTTTCCTGTGCCTAGCCCTAGATACAGTGGATATGAGTTCACTGCCCCAGTGGCTATCAAAGTCCAGTGGACCTTTAATATTTTTAACACAGGGTCAGAGAACAGAACTGTTTGAATTGATGGCTTGAAGGGAAAATCTTCAAATATATCTGTGAATATTTTCTTACTTCCAGTAAAAAGTTAAATAAAAAGAAAAAAGAAACAATGGAAATTTCAGATTGTTATGATTATGATATGATATGATATGATATGATGATGATGATGATGATAATTATGATTATTTATATTATTACAATTGATACTATTATTTTTATTATTACAATTGATACATAGTGTCTATGATATGATGATGATGATGATTACAATTGTCATGATTATTGATATTATTACAATTGATACATATACAATGTATATCTTCAGAGACCAAACTCTATATGCTGTACAAACAGAATCATTCGCACAAAAGGCTGTCTAACTGGGGTAGAGCCAACTGACAGCTGCCTTCAGGTGCTGATCGTTTGTTGTTTCTTGTGTCATTCAGTTTGGTTTCAGTCATGCTTGCACACACACACACACACACACACACACACACACACACACACACACACATGTATATGAGAGCAGATTTTACTACACAATTTTGCCAGGGACAGCTCTCATTGCTGTGGGTTCTTTTACATGCATTCAACTTATGAGACATTGCTTTAAAATCTCATTCCAATCACTAGCATCAAGACCACCACTCAGCCTTTAGTGGAGGGGGAAAAAATTCTGGTGAGTGTAGGATTTGATCCTACACCCTCAGATTGTCTTGCTTCCAAGGCAGACACGTCACCACAAGGCCACCACTGCATACATGGATTGACGCCTTGATGGCTGTAAAGGGCCATGGGACTGTTAAACCTTTTAAAGGGAGGAAGGTGGCAGAATGGGTAAAACACTCAGCTGTCAATATAGAAAGTCTGTGAGGGTGTGGGTTCAAATCCCATTCATGCCCTTTCTCCCAAGTTTGACTGGAGCATCTAGTCATTCAGATGAGATGATAAACCAAGGTCCCATTGCAGCACGCACTTGGCACAACGAAAAAGAACCCATGGCAACGAGAGTGTTGTCCTTTGGCAAAATTTTGAAGGAGAAATCCACTCTGACAGGTACACAAACATATAAGCATGCACTCAGGGCCTGACTAAGTGCGTTGGGTAATGCTGCCGGTCAGGCATCTGCCTAGCAGATGTGGTGTAGTGTATATGGAATTGCCTGAACGCAGTGATGCCTCCTTGAGAAACTGAAACTAACCTTTTTACGGTGAGGGAGATGATGCTGCTGATAGAGGAATACTGTGGCCTACGTGCGGCTGTGGGACCGTTAACCTTTTTTAACCTTTTAACGGTGACGTGTTTCAGACGGACATGGAGACAGAGACGTTGCCGCCCATAGAGGAGTACTGTGGCCTACGTGCGGCTGTGGGACCGTTAACCTTTTGTTAACCTTTTAACGGTGACGTGTTTCAGACGGACATGGAGACAGAGACGTTGCCGCCCATTGAGGAGTACTGTGGCCTGCGTGCCCAGGACCTTCAGGAGGCCAAGGACCAGCTGCTGGTGGAGACAGCAGACATGCTGAGCGTGCCCCTCTTCACTGCTGAGGCTCTGCTGCGTAACCACGGTCAGTGGGTGACTTGACTGAGTCCTCTTGGCTTTTGGCCCTGTTTGTTTTCCTTTCCTGTCCATTGTCTGTACTTCTACATGTGTGTGTGTATCTATCTGTCTGTCTGTCTGTCTGTTTTTCTATTCAGTCTATCTATCTATCTGTATGTCTGTCTATCTATCTATCTGTCTGTTATATATCTCTCTGTGTATATATATATATATCTTTCTCTCTCTCCCTCTCTGTCTATATATATGTATGTGTAGATAGATGGATATCTATTTATTTATATATTTATATATAATTACACACACACACACACACACACACACACACACACACACACACACACACACAGAGTAACTCACTCATTTACTCACATACACTCACACCAGTGTGGAGACAAATGGTAAAGATGTTCCTCATATGCTAACACACTCACACTCTTTCTCAGACAGAATGAGTGAGTGAGTGACTCTGTCGGGGGAAAGTCACCTAAGTTGTCTGGGATTGATTGAGTCTTTTGTTCTTTTTTTTTCTTTTGTAAAACACATGCACACACAGACACAGACACATATGCCTCTCTCTGTCTCTTACTTCCATACACTCTTCCGCAAAAGTAAAGAAACAGAGGATCACTGTCTGTGACATGCCACCACCATCAGAGTAGTCGGGGGAGACCCTCCTTGAAGCCCGGATGGAGGATCACCTCCTCCACGCACACTCACACACACACTCTCTCTCTCTCTGGCTCTCTGTCTTTCTGTCTCCCACTTCTATACACTCTCCCACAAATGAAAAAAACCAGATCACAGTCCCTGACGTATCGTCCCCACCAGAGTGGTCGTGGGAGACCCTGCTTGAGGCCTGGATGCAGGCCCCTCGCTCCACACACACACACTCTCTCACTCCCGTACACTCACCCACAAATGTAAAGAAACAGAGGATCACACAGTCCCTGATGTGTCACCACCAGAGTGGTTGCAGGAAACCTGCTCTCCCTCTGTCTCTGGTTCTCTCTTTCTTCCATACACTCTTCCACTTCTCAGTTCCATACACTCTCTGACAAATGTAAAGAACAAGAAGATAACACTGTCTGTGACATGTCGTCACCACCAGAGTGGTAGCAGGAAACACGCTCTCTCTCTCTCTCTCTCTCTCTCTCTCTCTCTCTCTCTCTCTCTCACTCTCTCTCTTCCATACACTTTCACACAAAAATAAAGCAACAGAAGATCACTCTGTCTGTGACATGCTGTCACCACCATAGTGGTCACGGAAAACCCTGCTGGAGACCTGGATGGAGGACACCTCTCCACACACATACACACACACACACACACACACACAATCTCTCTGTGTCTCTGGCTCTTTGTCTCTCTCTCTCTCACTCCCATACTCTCACCCACAAATGAAAAGCAACAGAAAATCACACTGTCTCTGCCATGTTGTCCCCACCAGAGTGGTCGCAGGAAACCCTGCTGGAGGCCTGGATGGAGGACACCCCTCCACACACACACACACACACACACACACACACACACACAGTCTCTCTGTGTCTCTGGCCCTTTGTCTCTCTCTCTCTCTCTCACTCCCATACTCTCACCCACAAATGAAAAGCAACAGAAAATCACACTGTCTCTGCCATGTTGTCCCCACCAGAGTGGTCGCGGGAAACCCTGCTGGAGGCCTGGATGGAGGACCCCGTGGCCTGCTGTCACAAGTGTGGCGTCACGCCCCCCGGCTCCCTCTTCAGCGAGAAGCCACAGGTGCAGGAGAGCCTGGCCAGCCCCCTCCCCAGCCCCTCCCATGCCACCTGCCCCTCCGTGGAGGCGGAGTGCCATATATGCATGTCCATCTTCCTCCTGATAGAGGAGCCCGTCCACATGACCTGTCAGCACCAGTTCTGTCGACAGTGCTGGGAAAGGTGGGCTGGCTGTCTGTACTGGAAGTAGCTATGCTTGTTTACCTGGATTTGATAACTTTTATTAGATTCTAGACTGGGTTTTTTTTTGTATATAGGCACATACAGAAATCTCTGTTCGACTTGTGCAAATAGATAAAATCAAGGCTGACTGTTTTTGCATTGGAGGGTAATTATGCTTTGTCACCTTTTCTGTGGCTGTCTGTTTATGTTGGGGGTAGTTACCTGGTTTTGATCACTTTCATATGGCTGTCTGTTTTCATTTGGGGGTAGTTATGATGATGGCTTAGTGATAATGCATCCCACCAGGAAGTCAGGTTGCGCAGGTTCAAGTCCTATGCATGGTATAGGAATTATACTCCTTACTTTCCCTGTCCGCCAGACCTTGAGTGGTGTTTTTGGTGCTAGTCTTTGGGATGAGATGATAAACTAATGTCTCATGCACAGCATGCACTTAGTGCACAAATGTGCAGAAAAATCCACTTTGATAATGTAAGAGTTCACTTGCAGACAGAAAAAAAAGAAAGAAAAAAGGATGGCACTTTGGCGACGTTCTCTCACTGGGGAGAGCAGCCAGAATTTCACACAGAGAAATCTGTTGTGACAGTAATACAGTTCCTGGAACTGTCAGTCTGCTTGGTTGCCAGGTTCTTATCACTTTTCTAGGAACTGTCTGTTTGGATTGGGGGAAAGTTATGCTAGATCACTAGGATTTGATCACTTTTCTTGTGGCTGTCTACATTGGGGGTTAGTTAAGCCTGGTTACCAGAATCTGATAACTTTTCTGGGTGCTGTTTGTGTTGGGGTTTGTAATGCTTCGTTATATAGTTATGCTTGTTTACCTGAGTTTGATAACTTTTCCTGGAGCTGTCATGTATATGTCTCAGTTATTGAATGGTGAGTATATTAGATCTTAGTCTTTTGTGAAGGACTATGACTCTCAAACTAGGAGGCAACACTGCACTAGTTCTTAGTGCTGCAGCTTTGGGGGCTTGTTGGCCTTTGGGAACCATCCCAGCGCCGACTGTCCCAAAACACTCTTGGCCAAGAGAGTGAGGATGTAACTTGGGCAGGACACTCTCATTCTGGCCCATGTAGTCAGGACCGCAGTTTCCTCCTCTACTGTTCTGATGGTCATAGTCGGACACAACTGACTATCATACATGTTAGATCAAATGCAGTTACATGAAAAAATCCCAAAACATTTTGCGTTATTCATTGTATGTGGGTGTGGGTGGTGGCAGATACCTGAACATGAAGATCCAGGAAGGGGATGCCCATCACATCACCTGTCCAGGTTTCGACTGCTGCATGCTGGTGCCTGTGGAAATCATCGAGAACATCGTTTCCAGGGACATGGCGCTAAGATACCTGCAGTTTGACATTAAGGTAGGAACCCCTTCTCTTAATGATAAGTGCTTTACAAATCAAATTCTTAACATGAAAAGAGAAAAGAAAAAACAAAAATGGAAATTTAAAAAGTCATAATTGCACAATTCATTAATATTATAAGAGCACAATTTACAAAAGCCACATAGTGATATGCTCTTGATGCAACCACTCTTACACTCCAACACACATGCACAGATACCTAAGTAAATAGCTTAGAGAAGTCACAGTTAGAATTTGTAATGCATGAAAGAAGCACAAATACAATTTGCATACAAGACATTATAAAATGATGAAATGAAGTATAGGATACAAGGTGTAAAAGGAGTAATAATTGTCGGTCATTCTACCATTCAAACCACACCACCACCCCCTCATCCCCACACCCTCATTCTCTCCAAATGTTCATCACAAACACTCGCATTACCATGAACCTTAGACTTCAGCACTGCTTGTTATGACAGGATAAACAGTGCATCTGTATGATGAATAAAGTTATCATAATATGGATACATGTTGGGATGAGGGTGTGTTTGTGTGTGTTCCTCAGTATTGTGTTTTTGCTTTTTGCTTTTGGCCTAGAGGTAACGCGTCCGCCTAGGAAGCGAGAGAATCTGAGCGCGCTGGTTCGAATCACTAATCAGCCGTCGATATTTTCTCCCCCTCCACTAGACCTTGAGTGGTGGTCTGGACGCTAGTCATTCGGATGAGACGATAAACCGATGTCCCATGTGCAGCATGCACTTAGCGCACGTAAAAGAACCCACGGCAACAAAAGGGTGGTTCCTGGCAAAATTCTGTAGAAAAATCCACTTCAGTAGGAAAAACAAATAAAACTGCATGCAGGAAAAAAAAAAAAAAGGGGTGGCGCTGTAGTGTAGCGACGCGCTCTCCCTGGGGAGAGCAGCCCGAATTTCACACAGAGAAATCTGTTGTGATAAAAAGAAATACAAATACAAAATACAAAGTACTATTAATACAGCACTAAGATCATAACAGCAGTGTGGTTAACGTGTTGGACTTTCAATCTGAGGGTCCTAGGTCCAAATCATGGTGAAGGCGCCTGGTGGACAAAGGATGGAAATTCTTTCAATCTACAGGGTCAACATATGTGCAGACCTGCTAGTGCCTGAACACCTTTCGTGTGTATATGCACACAGAAGATAAAATACGCACATTAAAGATCCTGAAACAAGAACATACCCAGCATGCTTACCCCCGAAAACAGAGTATGGATGCATACATGGTTGGGTAAATAAACAAAATGGTCCTACTAAAAATGAACCAGATTGAATGACACAGGCAATGAATGATGAGCGCCCAGTGGCAGCCATCAGTCGGCTCTACCCAGGTAGGCTGCCTCTTTTGCAAGTGATTCCATGTTTGTAAAGCATTTAGAGCTTGGTCTCTGACCGATGATAGGTGCTATATGAGTATCAATATCATTCATCATTTATTCAATAATGATAATAATGATAAGAAACAATAAAGAACAGTTTATAAAGTTAAGGCTGTGATGTTGCTCAGGACATCGTAGATCTCATTCTGAGGAACCATTCTCATGGTGGGTTCCAGGCCTTCGTGGACAGCAACCCTGACATGAAGTGGTGCCCCTTCCCTGGATGTGGTCGAGCGGTCAAGTTGCCGGAGATTGACGGCCTGGCTTCCAGCAGTTCTCAGACCCGCACATCCATTCCCAGCGACACGTCACGCAGTGTGGACTGTGGGGCTGCCCACTACTTCTGCTGGTGAGATTCGTTGTGTGTACTGTTGACTGTGCAGGTGAAGTTCCCTGTGCGTAATGCTTTGACTCTCAGACCTGCCAGCTGATAGGTTTTTAGTGAAGCATACTCCACTGATCTCTGGAATGCTGAGCTTCTGCGATCCCAGTAAAACTGATATGCTGAAGTAGCTGTTTCAGTGTAAGTGAGGTGTGAAAAAGTGCTGATTGATCCATCAAGATTCAGCGCTTATAGCTTTTAGAGGCGTTTGATTGGCTGAGAGCGGGCGGGCCCGTCTTTTCACTGTTAGCCGCGCGAAATTTGGCCAAGCAGAGCAAACCAATAGGCCTAGTTTGCATCAGTTTGACATGGTAAGTATATGTAACACCAAACATGGAGTATAATACAAACTCCTCCTTGCTGCACCACGCCTGCTTAAAAAAAAGTCATTAAATGAGATGCCTGTGACAAGCAAGTATGCCTGTTTATTGGTCATCATGAAGTAACAGAAATCAAGTAGTGACTTTTAATTTTTTATGAGTGAACCTAACTGGTGTTAAAGGAGGGTGGAAACTTGTAATGGATTTTTTATTTTTATTTTTTCATGAGTGAACTGAACTTGTGTTAAAGGAGGCTGGAAATTTGGCTTGTTACATAGATGGTGATGTGCTTTCAGCTATTGATATTTTTGTTTTTAGCTTGTGATTGGCTGTGATTGGAGCTCAGTTTATTTTTTTCCCCACTTCTATTCCAGAAAATTAGTCTGTTCCCTCCTGCATTCCACTCCAGGAAACATGTCCACTTAGTGTTATGGTGAAGATTGCAGCAAAGAATACCATTGTAATCAGTCTTTGTCTGTGACTCAATTTCAGTGTCACATGGTGGAACGAATCATGTTTTGGGACACTATGGGGAAAGTGGTATCACCGTTAACTTTTTTGTACTTTCAGAATGCCAGATGGATTATGTTGGTGATGCTTCTTTCAGATACTGGTTTGCTTTGCTCAGATCAGATGATGAAAATGCTACTCTCAAGTATTGTTAAATAAAGGTATAAGAATGACCAGGAAGTCTGATAAGTCCTTCAGCCGAAGCACCTTTGATACCAAAATCAGTAATATAAAGTTAAACAGCAGAGTAGAGCAGGGAAACAGAGCATAGGTAAATAATGCTTCCATTGTTATGACAACTGACTTTGCAAAGGTGCTAAAAAATTAAAAATAAAAACAATAGTAAAACTCCAAAGACAGGATCTGGGAACCATTTAATTCCTATGTAATGGAAAAGGACGTTTGTTATGCCTGACATGACCCAGTCGTTGTCCTTTGTGGACTGTCTGATGCCCCTGCTATGGCAGAATCAATATTAGATGAACAATATGAATGACATTTTCTGAACACATAGCAAATGCAATTTGGTAGAAATGCACAAGACTGACAAAGCCCCTACCATAGCAACAATGCGTATCATACAAAGTATGTGATGTTACATACATGCAACATTTTATCAGTTGTCATGCATTTTATGAAAAGTCGATTATTTTGTTTAATTATACCTAAATATTGAGGCAGAAAAAAGGTTAAAGAGAGAGTGAGGAGTAAGAGCAAATAATGGAGTTTCATGAGACGAGGAGGCCACATTGTCAAATGACACACTATGCATGTCCTTTTCTAGTGTTCTGTATTTCTACTTTTTGGCTCTTGTGTGTAACTAAAAAAAAAAAAAAAGAAAAAAAAGAAAGAAAGAAAAGAACATTAAAAAAAGAACAACATACAAGTATACAAGTAAAATTTGTGTTTCAGACTCAGTCCACATACAGAGAGACTAAGTACACATACAACAAAAACAACAACTATAAATGCCTCATTAATGTATATTGTGTGAGAAGTATGAGAAGATCATACTTTGGGTCATTGAGCATTATAGTGGATAATCAGTTATCAGATCAAGCTATGACTCTGACAGTGATGACGATGCATATTGCAGGGAGTGTATTGGTGAAACTATGACTCTGACAGTGATGACAATGCATGTTGCAGGGAGTGTATCAGTGGAACTGTCTTTGACAGTGATGACAATGCATGTTGCAGGGAGTGTATCAGTGAAACTGACTTTGACAGTGATGACAATGCATGTTGCAGGGAGTGTATCGGTGAAACTATGACTCTGACAGTGATGACGATGCATGTTGCAGGGAGTGTATCGGTGAAACTATGACTTTGACAGTGATGATGATGCATGTTGCATGGAGTGTATCGGTGAAACTATGACTCTGACAGTGATGACGATGCATGTTGCATGGAGTGTATCGGTGAAACTATGACTGACAGTGATGACGATGCATGTTGCAGGGAGTGTATCGGTGAAACTATGACTCTGACAGTGATGACGATGCATGTTGCATGGAGTGTATCGGTGAAACTATGACTGACAGTGATGACAATGCATGTTGCATGGAGTGTATCAGTGAAACTATGACTGACAGTGATGACGATGCATGTTGCAGGGAGTGTATCGGTGAAGCCCACGAACCCTGCAGTTGTGAGAACTGGGTGAAATGGCAGAAAAAGATCTCTGACATCAAGCCAGAAACATGTAAGCATACTTCTAACATAGACACTTGAATTGCTTACCACTGTTGTCTCTCTAGCTTTCTTCATACGTGTATTTATGAATCTGTCTTTTGTCCCTCCGAATCAGGAGTTGTACCTGCATGTGAATGACTGGCACTTTGATTTGTCTCTGCTTACTGATGCCTTCAGAGATGGCGATGTTGGAATCGGCCTAAAGTACCGAACAGATGGCAAGTTGTTTAACCTCAGAAGGCTTCAAGCAAAAACGAAGGTCATGACAGACATCATCAGAGACTTTTTGTTTGCTGATGATTGTGCCCTCAATGCTGGATCTGAAGCTGACATGCAACTCAGCGTCGAGAAGTTTGCCACTGCCAGCAGGAACTTCGGCCTTACCATCAGCACGAGGAAAACTGAAGTTCTCCATCAGCCAGCCCCAGGGAAACCCTACGTTGAGCCCAACATCACAGTCAACGGTCAGAGACTCAGTGCGGTGGAGCGGTTCACATACCTTGGCAGCACACTGTCACGAAATGCGACCATCGACGATGAAGTGAACGTCAGGATTGCAAGAGCAAGCACAACTTTTGGCAGACTCAATGCAAATGTCTGGAACAGAAGAGGCATTAGTCTTGAGACCAAGCTAAAGGTCTACAGAGCAGTAGTTCTCCCCACACTACTGTACGCCTGCGAAACTTGGACAGTGTACCAACGACATGCCAAGAAGCTGAACCACTTCCACACAACATGCCTCAGGAAGCTACTGAACATCAAGTGGCAAGACAGGACCCCAGACACAGAGGTGCTTGCAAAAGCCACCCTTCCCAGCATCTTCACCATCCTAATGCAGTCCCAGCTTCGCTGGGCTGGACACGTGGCGCGCATGCCAGACCATCGGCTGCCCAAAAGGCTGTTCTATGGCGAGCTGCAACAAGGGAAGAGATCACATGGAGGTCAGAAGAAGCGCTTCAGAGATACTCTGAAAGTCTCTCTTAAAGCGTTTGATATCAACCCTGACTCCTGGGAGGAATCTGCAGTGGACCGTGACAAATGGTGCGCTGCTGTGCACAAAGGCGCCAAGTTGTGCGTGGCCAACAGGACTACAGCAGCTGTTCAGAAGAGGCAGGCCAGAAAGTCACGGGCAAACAAGCTCCCTGACAATGATATGCCTGTCTTTGTCTGCCCCAACTGTCAGCGAACATTTCGTGCGCAGATTGGACTATTCAGCCATCTGCGCATTCACAGTTAGATTCATGAGCATCCTCCCCCCCACCCCACCACCACCCTCCCCCCCATCCCCCAGCTGGATGACAACGATGGTCATCATCGATCTCGATGGACACACCACCACCACCACCACCAATTTATGAATCTGTCTTTTGTCCCTCCGAATCAGGAGTTGTACCTGCATGTGAATGACTGGCACTTTGATTTGTCTCTGCACAGGATTCAGTGCTATATAGATACTTTTCTTCTTCTTCCTTCTCTTTTTCTTATTATTAGTGCTGTCATTATCATTATTAAAATTATTATTATCATTATTATTGTTGTTATTTTTAGAACATGACCCTTTGCCTCCGCTTACCCAAGCCAGTTTCAGGCTAAACTCGCATTTCTGCTGTGTTGTGACCTGCTGAAATGGATCTTTGACTGACTGCCAATTTTCTGTTGTTAGCTAAAGGGAAGCAAATGTTATTTGCTGCACTTGTACTTGCTTCTCTTGAATTTTATGGCTGTGAGAATAAAGGTGAAAGTTAATGAATACTTCTGTCCATGCCCTTCCTCCTTCCCACCTCACCTTTCTGATGTTGTGAACATTGCTTTGTCTCTGAAATACAGTGCTGAGGGCGACAGTTGTGAGTGCCTGTCTTTTCCATTTGTTTTTGTCTGAAGTGTCTGGGTGATCAAGTAAAATAGCTTGTCCTGAAACTAAATCATGATGTTTACAACTATGACTTATAATCAAAGTGACTTTTGACCAGGCAGGCTTGGAAGGCTGGTTCAGTACTGAGCAGAATCATCATTTGATTAGTGTTGTCACTTACACTCTGTAAAAGGAAATAAATACTATATATAGCACTTGTACTTGCTCGCAACCCTTGAATTGTACAGGAGTGATAATGATAGTGAATTAATCCCCCCCCCCCCAGGCCTCCCCCCCACACACACATACCCCACACTTCCCAGCTTCCCCCTTTTTTCCCCAATACCCTCCAGAAATTGCGAACAGTGTTATGCCTCTAAAGTACACGTGTCAGATTTGATGAACAAGTGTTGACATACAGGTTATTACAAAACATTCTGCAGTGTAAGGTTAGGTACTGTGCTGCCTTTGAATGTGTTTGAATTATGCCTCAGTACGGCTGGCATAACATAACTGTGCACTGGAACCTGCTGTTGGCCGTTTGCGTGTCCTTGATTGCCGTGGTCATTGTTCTTCCCATCTTGACTGAAGAGTCGTTTTGTTATGTGTATGTATGTGTATGCTGTAAGCATCCTGATTTTATTGACTCACTTGTGTAAACAAAGTGAGTCTATGTTTTAACCCGGTGTTCGGTTGTCTGTGTGTGTGTGTGTCTGTGTGTCCGTGGTAAACTTTAACCTTGACATTTTCTCTGCAAATACTTTGTCAGTTGACACCAAATTAGGCATAAAAATAGGAAAAATTCAGTTCTTTCCAGTCATCTTGTTTCATTTGATTTGATGCGGCAGTGAGTGGGACGGAGGAAGAGACTGAGATGGCTGCTAACTGTCTGTGGCTGGTGACTAACTCCAAACCCTGCCCCAACTGCAAGTCGCCTATTCAGAAGAATGAGGGCTGCAACCACATGAAATGCTCAAAGGTGAAGAACGCTGTCGTAAACTGTTGGTTTTAGCATCTGTGTTGGACAAAGTGTGAGTGGTTGGTTAAAGCATCTGTGTGAGACAAGGTGTGAGTGGTTGGTTTTAGCATCTGTGTTGGACAAAGTGTGAGTGGTTGGTTAAAGCATCTGTGTGAGACAAGGTGTGAGTGGTTGGTTTTAGCATCTGTGTGAGACAAGGTGTGAGTGGTTGGTTTTAGCATCTGTGTGAGACAAGGTGTGAGTGGTTGGTTAAAGCATCTGTGTGAGACAAGGTGTGAGTGGTTGGTTTTAGCATCTGTGTGAGACAAGGTGTGAGTGGTTCGTTTTAGCATCTGTGTGAGACAAGGTGTGAGTGGTTGGTTAAAGCATCTGTGTGAGACAAAGTGTGAGTGGTTGGTTAAAGCATCTGTGTGAGACAAGGTGTGAGTGGTTGGTTTTAGCATCTGTGTTGGACAAAGTGTGAGTGGTTGTTTAAAGCATCTGTGTGAGACAAGGTGAGAGTGGTTGGTTTTAGCATCTGTGTTGGACAAAGTGTGAGTGGTTGGTTTTAGCATCTGTGTGAGACAAGGTGTGAGTGGTTGGTTTTAGCATCTGTGTGAGACAAGGTGTGAGTGGTTCGTTAAAGCATCTGTGTGAGACAAGGTGTGAGTGGGGTGTTAATGTGTTTTACAAATTTTGTTTGCTGGGTTTTTTTCTTTGAATGTTGACATGCATATTATTTTCTGCTTACACTAAATGATTTACTGGGTGGAAAAATATATGTATGTGTGTGTTTTGTGTGTGTGTGTTGTACCTCATGAAAAGAAAATGGTGTGTGTGCGCGTGTGTGTACACATGCATGTGCATGTTTTGTGCCTGTTGGGTGAGTGGATGTATTCATACAAGCATACATACATACGTACATAAATGCCAACCTGTCTACCTACATACTACACACTCACTTATTTTACATATTTACTCTACATAATTAGTCATTTACTTATACTGTCTGTGCCATTGTTGGAACGGAAAACCAGAAGAACAAACAGTGTGCTTGATTGTCCCTGTTTCAGTGTAAACACGACTTTTGCTGGGTGTGCCTGGAGCAGTGGAAACGTCACAACTCCTCAACAGGAGGCTACTTCAAGTGCAACCGCTACGAGGTGGTCAAGAAAGTGGAGGAGCAAACTGCTGAAATGGTCAATGATGTGAGCACCTGGAGATTTGTACCTGCACTTTTTAAAAAAAATGTCTTTTGTTTTTCGTTATTAGATAAAGATGGAGAAAAGGTTGTGACTGAGTAGCAGAACAAACAAATGTCTTGATTGTATTGATGAGTCTGGAAGTGCTGTATGACCTTATTGTTTCCTTTACCTTTGTATACTTATAACATATTCACAACAGAAGCATATTATTTTTACTGACCATGTACTTTGCATGCAACTTTGTACATTTTATGTGTGATTGAATTCATAGTTTGTAACAGTTCTATTTTTGTACAAAAGGCAGGTTTTTGTCCATGTTAGCAGTATTTTCTTTTCTAAAAACTTTGTTCAGCAGCTTTTAAAAATGCAGGTATTTTAACTTAACTTAATTTTGTTGAAATGCCAAAAATGTTTACCTGTGAACGCGTTATGGATAATATTCTTTTAGATAATGTTGTGATCTGTTTGTCTGAACAGGCTGAAGAGAAAAATGCGAAGATGCAGGAACTTAACCGCTTTGTTCACTACTACACACGCTTCAAAAACCATGAAAACAGTTACAGGGTATGAAAAGCTTCATTCTTTTGTCTGTTTGTTCATTAGCAGCCACAAAAGGTTTGTGTTTTTAAAAATTGTGTGTTAATTTGTTCGTTTATTTGCAGACAGTAAAGCACACGCCAATTAAATCTACAAGTTTATTGCCTACCATCCACCCAGCCAAACTGTCCATTCTTCCACGCATAGCCATCCATTTATTTTGGTTACGTTTGTTGCTGATGATACAGTTTTAATTCTCTCATTGTAATCGCAGAAAATTAAAATGAACACTTTCTATATGGCGACTGGAATTATTTTTGTGTGTGTATGTTCAAGTGTGTGTGTGTATGTATCTGTCTGTCTAAGTGCACTTAGAGTTGATTTCATCAAGATTTTGCACCTTATAGATACCATAATTATTATTATTATTATTGTTATTATACATGTTGGAATGTATGTGTGTGAATGAGTGTGTCCTTCAACTTTATTTCT
Organism: Babylonia areolata; assembly: GCF_041734735.1. NCBI lineage: Eukaryota > Metazoa > Mollusca > Gastropoda > Neogastropoda > Buccinidae > Babylonia > Babylonia areolata. The sequence goes on from NC_134876.1 coordinate 83,163,475, forward strand.
ATTCACTTAGAGAAATTTTAGACAATTTAAAACAAATCATCCATAGGGTAGGTAAGAATTCCTGTAAATTCTTGAGAGTGATGATGATGATGATGATTGTGCATGCTTTAGTGTACATGTGTGTTTGTCTAAATATTTCATGTAAAAGTGTTTGAGCTAAGGTGCTCATTCATGCTGGTGATTTTGTTGATGTTCCAGCTGGAAGAGCCTTTGCTGCAGACTGCCAAAGACAAAATGATGAAACTAGCTGAGGCTGTCACAGACATCGGTAAGAAAAACCTTGAGTCATTGTTTTCCAATTCCAAATGTATCTCTCTGCTTCTTTAACATTGGTTACGCCAGATTGAAAAGAAATCATGAGTTTGCATCTGTCTGCTTTTGTTGAGGCCAGAGTATCCCAGAATGAAAACAAAAGGTTCGGTAAATGTTTGACACACTGTTGAAAGACAGCTAGGTTATTCTCATGTAAGATACAATTTTATATTTCCATAAACTATCAGAAATTGGTCTTTTGGCTTGATTGACTACATTAATATGAAACACAAACAGCGCAGTCACTTTATAACGTGCGTTACAATAACTTAATCAGAGTAATGTCAACAAGGTAAGAAAACTACATGTTATTTGAACAGTCATCTCCTGCAACACATAAACTCACCCACTCACAGAAGTGATAAAGAGTACAGTGCCCCTGTGAAGAAGAGTACAATGATGAAGAAATGATGATAAGTGATGAGAGTACCATGGCACTGTAATTGATAAATGATGAAATGATAATAAGTGATGAAGAGTACAGTGGCACTGTAACTGATATAAGGGTACAGTGGCACTTTAAGTGATAAGAGTACAATGGCACTGAGTGTGATAAAGAGTGCAGTGGCACTGTACAGCCACTGCCAAAGCGGAGACCCGGTTTGTGGAGGATGCTGTGCGACAATTGCTGAAGGCACGCCGCGTCCTGAAGTGCTCCTATGTGTATGGCTATTACCTGGATGGACCTGGCTACAAAAAAATTGTCTTTGAGTTTATGCAGGTAAGAGAGAATGCTGTTGTTTGGAGATGAGTGCTGATGTGTGTGTGTGTGTGTGTGTGTGCATGTGCGTGTGTGTGTGTTTGTGTGTTAGAATTAAATGCTGACCATTGAAGATGACATGGTTTTAGATGGAGACTGCATGACAGGATTGTACACAGTTCTTTGTTTCACAAAATGCTCCAGGATTGAAGCCAGCAATAGAAAGATAACTGTATCTAGTCAGAGGATCAGGCAATTTGATCAAAACTTGCACAACAAAAGAAAAGAAAATGTGTATGTGAAGTGTATGAAACTTGACTTTGTGGCCCTAGTCTTTCCATTTTGAGTCCACAGCATACTAAGCTCTGCATAGAAGCTGATGGAGGCGAAATGATCCAGCAATATTCAGGCTGCGGATGGGAATTGAACCTAATCTTCCTTGTTATCAGCCCCTAATTTTCAGGAAATTTTGAGATGTATGTTTCCCAGACTGGCACAGATTTAGAATTAAGATTGTTCAGGAAATTTTGAGAAGATGTAAATGTCCAGACCAGCACATATTTAGAACTGAGAATTTTCAGATAATTTTGAGATATATGTTTCCAGACTGGCACAGATTTAGAATTGAGATTGTTGAGGAATGCCATGGTCAGTGCTGCATGTTACTGACAGCGATGTGTGGTAATTGGCACAGATTTAGAATTGAGATTGTTGAGGAATGCCATGATCTGTGCTGCATGTTACTGATGGTGACGTGTGTGGTGCTGGTGACAGACTGAACTGGAGGAGTGCACAGAGATCCTCTCTCAGATGGTCAACAGACTCTACCTGCGCACACCTCGTGCCCGCATCATTGAACAGGCTCACAACGTGCAGCGCCGCCGTCTAGAGTTCACGGCAGCCATTGCCAAGGGGTTGGTCCCCCCTGAGACTCCACCTTCCATGAAGAAGGGGCGTCGCCGTCGGAAATACAGCATGGAGACTGAAGATGTGAGTGTGGCTAGAAATGCCAAACAGGGTGCTGCATGCGTATGCTGAAGGGGAGTGATGGTTTTAGGGAGGTCACTGAACATGTAATGAGAGTTCCGATGATATTGTCCGGGCTTCGACATGGCCGTGATGGTGACAGTGAACGACCTGTCTATTCTTGACTTCTTTATGATTATAATGTGAGCCTTAAAATGTGCTATGCTGTCTGTATTGTTAAAATCCGAAATTCTTTCAAATCTGGAGGATGCGCCATGCAGGGTTGTGCATGTCAGTTGTTTATTTAATTTTGTGTTAAATTCATGTTTTATTTGTCGTTTTTTACATTGAACAGATTTGAGCATACCATACATGCAAAGGTGGTGTATAAATCATATTATTTTTATGAAGAATTGTATTTTATTGTATTGTTACTATTTGTTAGATTTTTTGTGAAATTTGGGCTGCTCTCCTCTGGTAGAGTGCGTCGCTTAAGTACCCCCCCCCCCCCCCCCCTTTTTTTTTTTTTTTTTTTTTAACTTCATTCATGTTTTTGCCCATCAAAGTAGATTTTCTGCAGAATTTTGCCATGGACAACCCTAACTATGATGAATAATTATTGTTACTGCTGTGTTCCCAGGAAGACCTGCGGAAGGCCATCATGGCGTCCATCCAGGAGGTGGACCCAGGCAACCCATGGATCAAGGATGCGTCGGGCCGACACACCAACGTCATGGCCCTGCTGGAGTGGCCCCTGGAGGACTCAGATGAATCCGACTCTGAAGTGTCTGTCGCTGCTCTCAGAGAATATGGTAGTGGCCTGTTTGGTTTCTTGTCGTTGATGTTTGAGCAGTTTGTTGTAGGTATGAAGTGCTGTTCCGAGAGAATGTGGAAGTGAAATCACAAAATGTGAATAGACATTAAAGTGAAGAGAACACAGTAGTGGCCTGTTCTGGTTTTGCCGTTCGATGTTAAAGCAGTTTGATGTTGTTATCAAGTGTCTGTGTCTGTTGCTGTGATTAGAGAATATGAATGTGGCCCGTTTTGGTTCTTGGGGTTGGATATTTACAGTGGGTAGTAGTGGTGTTGTTTTGTGTGTTTTTAAAAGTTAAACTGCTTATTCTTTTTTGTCTCTCTTAATTGATATTTTTGTAACCTTAGTTTATTTTGGGTTCTTTGTGTTTCTCTTTTTCAGTTTGTGCTAGTTTTTAATTGTAACAGGTCTTTTTGTTATATCTGTTCAAAATACATGTGCTTGCATACATACACAAAGAAACATGCATGCACACACACTTTCACAGACAAACACGCACACATACATGTTAAAAAAATGATCAGACTTCTTTCACACTGATGGAGTAAAACACCTCCCATTAACAGGTGTAACCTTGGGTATGTGTGTGTGTGTGTGTGCAGGTAAATGCCGCAGAGTGGGCTGTAACAGGCCCAACGTTGTCAACCCCCGCACACAACAGGTGCACGAGTACTGCAGTCGGCGCTGTAAACACCACGATGAAATGCAGAACATGGCTGATGCAGAGCAGCAGCAACAGCAACAGCAGGGTGAGTGGGCTGATCTGCTTCAGGTTTGGGGCAGCGCCGGAAATTCCCAGGTAACTTCTAGGCATAAGTAGATAAAAAAAACAACACAAACTACCACTCTACTTGCCCCCCCAAATTTTGACTTGCCCTAACTTATATAGTCAATTGAAATAACTACTGGGAGAGCAATGGCAAGTTAGCAGACAAGATTCGTTATATTGTAAGCATGTTTTGCAGGAAAAAGATGGATATATTTGTTTCATCACAGACAGCAAGAAGAAATAGATAGTTCCACATTTTATTCAAAGTGAGATCTATGGTTTTCACTCTTTATTGGTAGAAAACACATTGTGTTAGTTAGAAGGGAAGGAGGAAATAGCGATCCATCTGACGAAAGCTAGCTGCTCATTCACCCTTCCACTGATTTGTTTTGTTTTGTTTTGTATTTCTTTTTATCACAACAGATTTCTCTGTGTGAAATTCGGGCTGCTCTCCCCAGGGAGAGCGCGTCGCTATACCACAGCGCCACCCATTTTTTTTTGTATTTTTTCCTGCGTGCAGTTTTATTTGTTTTTCCTATCGAAGTGGATTTTTTTTTCTACAGAATTTTGCCAGGAACAACCCTTTTGTTGCTGTGAGTTCTTTTACGTGCGCTAAGTGCATGCTGCACACGGGACCTCGGTTTATCGTCTCATCCAAATGACTAGCGTCCAGACCACCACTCGAGGTCTAGTTGAAGGGGAGAAAATACCGGCGGCTGAGCCGGGATTCGAACCAGCGCGCTCAGATTCTCTCGCTTCCTAGGCGGACGCGTTACCTCTAGGCCATCACTCCACAGCAGCCAAAACATTGGTTGCCCAATGTACAGGTGGAGAGAGCATTTCAATCGTCCCCCTTAAGGTTTAGTTGTCCTGGACTTTCACACATGTGGGTATTCCAAGCCTTGGTTTTGGGGTAAATAGGTGTTGGATTGATGATATTGTTTTCATGTGAAATATTACAATGGGCACAATAGCTGAATGGTCAGAACATTGGACTTGCAAACTGAAGGTCCTGACTGCAGTCCCAGTATCAGTGTGTGTTTGATGAAAGGTGGAGAGTTTTCTTTTATCCCAGTTGCAAACCTGCTAGTGCTGTTAGCCCATATGCACGTGCAAAAGATGAAATGTGCAAGTTAAAGATCCTGCAATCCATATCAGTGTTCAGTGGAAACACAAACATACCTGGCATACACATTCCCAAAAATGGTGTTTCTACATGGTGGGATAAAAACAGTTACACACACATAAAAGCCAACCCATAGATCTGGAAGTGTGAACATGGGAGATGTGGCAAACAATTACAAAAAAATCAAAGAACAATTTCTTCTTGTTACAGAACAAAAAAATTGTAATGGAAGAAATCACCTTCTTGTTGCAGAAGAAATCCCCATGTTGATGCAGAAGAAATCTCTTTATTGTTACAGAAGAAATCTTGTTGTCACAGAAGAAAGAAAAAATGTTGTTGCAGAAGAAACGCCATTGGTACAGAAGAAATCTTTTTTTACACAAGAAATCGACTTGTTTTCACAGAAAAATAAAAAGTTGTTGCAGAAGAAACATCATTGGTACAGAAGAAATCTTGTTTTACAGAAGAAATCTTCTTGATGTTCAAAAAGAAATCTCCTTGTTGTAACAAAAGAAGTTGTTTCAGAAGAAAATTACTGTTGTTTTTGCAGAAGAGATCCCGGAGGTGATTCTGGACGAACACATGGATCTACTGCGAGCACTGGAGATGTCCCGGCTTCAGTACCTCCGCGACACTGGACTGCTGCATGAACCCGAGGGACAGAAGTGAGTGCACACGTCCCCAGATTTGGTGCACACGTCCCCAGATAGGGTGCATATGTCCCCAGATAGGGTGCACATGTACCCAGATTGGGTGCTTGTTATGTTGGTCACAAGTTCACCATGATTCTTAGGTTCGCAGTTATGCTCTGCTGATGGTGAGATGGATCAGTATGATAATAGTAATGGTAATAATGATGATGATGATGATGATGATAATAATAATAAGGAAAAAGACCTGTTGATAAATGACAGCAGCAGACAACAGTGTGTATGTGTACTGTGTCAACCTGTGTTGGCAGGAACAACAGTGTGTATGTGTACTGTGTCAACCTGAGTTGGCAGGAACAACAGTGTGTATGTGTACTGTGTCAACCTGTGTTGGCAGGAACAACAGTGTGCATGTGTACTGTTTGAATGTGTGTTCGCACAAACAACATTGTGTATGTGTACTGTGTTGGCAGGACCAACAGTGTGATGTGTACTGTGTTGACAGGAACAACAGTGTGTATGTGTACCGTGTCGCCCTGTTTCAGCTGGAACAACAGTGTGTATGTGTACTGTGTCGCTCTGTGTGGGCAGGAACATCAGTGTGTATATGTACTGCGTCACTGTTTGTGGGAAGGAACAAGATTGTGTGTGTGTGTCGGCAGGAACAACAGTGTGTTTGTGTACTGTGTCGCCCTGTGTCTGCAGGAACAACAGTGTGTATGTGTACTGTGTCGCCCTGTGTCGGCAGGAACAACACATCCCCCAAGCAGCTTGCCACACCAGGGTCAAGCCGACCTCGGGCCAACAGTTCAGGGGCGGAGCGGAAGAAGCGAGCGGCAGCCATGACGCCCATGGAAGAGCTGGACATGGAACTGCAGAGAGTGCTGGAGCTGTCCTCGTCCATCCCCCACAGTGAGTCTGCTGGGGTGTGCAGGGTGTGGGGGGTTGTGAAAGTTTGTGTGGGGTTTGTGTGTAGGGAGTGTATTTTGTGTGTATGTGTGTGTGTGTAGGGTGTGTGGGGGGTTGTGAAAGTATGTGTGTGTGTGTGTGTGTGTGTGTGTGTGTGTGTGTGTGTGTGTCTGTGTCTGTGTGTTGTGTTGTGAAAGTATACGTGTGTGTGAAGGGTGTGTGAGTGTGTGTAGGGTGTGTGGGGTGTTGTGAAAGTGTGGGTATGTGTGTCTGTAGAGTGTGTGTGTGTGTGTGTGTGTGTAGGATGTGTGTGGGGTTGTGAAAGTATGTAGGGGAGGGGGGGTGAAAGTATGTGGGGGGGTGAAAGTATGGGGGAGGGGGTGTGTGTGAAAGTATGTGTGTGCAGGGTGTGTGTGTGTGTGTGTGTGGGGGGGGGGTGTATGGGTGAGGGGTGTGTGAAAGTATGTAGGGGAGGGGGTGTGAAAGTATGTGGGGGGGTGGGGGGGTGAAAGTATGGGGGAGTGGGAGGGGGTGTGTGTGAAAGTATGAGTGTGCAGGGGGTGGGTGTGTGTGTGTGGGGTTGTGAAAGTGTGTGTGGGGGTGTTTGTGTGTGTGGTTTGTGAAAGTGTGTGTGTGTGTAGGGTATGTGTGGGGTTGTGAAAGTATGTGGTGGGGGTGGGGGTGCAGAGGGTTGTGAAAGTATGTGTGTGTGTGTGTTTATGCACATGAATGTGTTTTGAGAAAAATGAGGTATGTGTGTGTGTAAGTAAAGTAGATATCGGTGAGTTATGGGTTTGTTGTATACATTCGCATAATGAAAGGAGTGATGATGATGTTTGTTAGAGTGATGGATTACTTGATTGTTCAGCCACCAGAATTAGACTTGGAATGTGGATTAAGAGAGTGATTGTGCAGCATGCAGGAAAAATATCTAAATTGCTGTATGATGTGTGGCCCACCTTATGCTAAGGTTTCTAGTATCATATCAATGCAACACAAGAATTAACACACAGCAGAGTAAGATGATGGAGTGGTGTCATTTTGCACCAACCATAAGATAAGATAAGATAAGATAAGATAAGATAAGAATAACTTTATTATCTCCAACTGGAGAAATTTGGTCAGGTGCATTATCACAACATAGACAAGTAAACAACATGGGGACCATAACTGTAAAAGCCAACAACAGCCCCAACAAATATTACGAAGATACAAATGTAAAAAATATCACATACATCGTTTCATACATACATCCACACACTGCAGGTAATAACTAGTATTCTTAATGTAAAAACAGAAAGAATTAAGAAACATTATTTGAATATAATTATAAACATAGCCTACTATACTGCACATTGATTATAATAGACAGATAAGATAAGAATAAAGATGAATTGCGGAAAACCACAACCAGATAATCAGCACACACCCGCACCGCACTGTACCTTGGGGTGCACCAGTAGAAGTAGATTTTAGAGAAGAGTGGGCAGAATGAAAGCGGACGGACTGAGTTCTATTGAGAAGAAAACTTATTATCCAAAGAGTAAGCTTCGGATCAACATCCATGCCTAGCAGTTTGAGGGCAAGGAGATGAGGTTGTATTGTGTTAAAAGCAGAAGAGAAGTCAACAAAAAGGATACGAACGAAAGATCCCGTGTTATTCAAATGAAGGAAAGCATTATGAAGGAGAGTTAGGATAGCATCGTCAGTACTTCTGTGTGCTCTATAAGCAAACTGAAGAGAGTCAAGCTGCTGTTCAGTGAAAGAAAGAAGATGTCGGAGAATAATTTTTTCAAAGCATTTCATCACTACTGAAGTCAGGGCAACAGGACGGTAATCATTTTCGCCTTCCACTTGCAGGTAGCAATGCAGACACATCCGGCAAGGCAGACCAAACCTCCAAGGGTGCCCGGCACAAACGCAAGTACAGCCAGAGCCGGTTCGAGGAGACAACGTCAACGGTGGTGACGCGTGTGCCCAACAAGAGTGTGGAGGACCTGTACTGCCTGGACTGCGGCCCCAAGCCCAAGATGGACACGGGCCACAACAGCAGCACCTCCAGCTTCTCCGAGCTGAGCCCGGGCCTGGAGCCCCACCAGGCTGCAGACCTCAGCCCCCAGCCCCAGAGACCCAGCACCTCGTCCGACCTGGCCACCCAGTCCTCCGCCTCCGTGTCACCAGATGGCGCCAGTGGCCACCTGTTGGAGGACTCCCCCTCACCCCTCCCCCCATCGGCGGAAGCTCCGACAGCGGAGTGTGCCATGTTTGGAACCATCAAGGATTTGTCTGTGGCCAATATCCACGCTACAGATTCTGACAAAACCAGCGAGTTCCTCAGCAAAGATTTTCAAGCCCTGTTTCACATGGGCCGGTCCTACTCCTCGCCCAACACGACAAGTCCCAGCATATCATCTGACAGGCCTTTGAGGAAAGCCAATGCCTCCTACAGTGGAGAAGACACTGGTGCCTTCTTTCTGTCCAGACCAGATTCTTATGGTTCCTCCTCCTCTACATCTCTGCCACTACCTGAGCTGCCCCTCCCTTCAGCCAGCGCAGACCCTGCCCCAGAGTTCCCAGACTGTGCCTTCCTGCCCAGCCCCCCTCTGCACGACCCTGTGCCTTCTTGGCCTCTGCTGGAGAAAAAGAACAACACGCAGGTGGACCAGCGCAAAGCGACACACACTCATGGAAAAACTGCAGTTGCTTTACAAGACAAAAGCTTCTTGAGCGGATCCAAAAGGTCTCCGCGAGGAGCGGAACGACTGCCCAAGGAAGGAAGCAATGCGTACCCCAGCAGGCCTATCGGAAGAAAGGGACCAACACAAGACGATGAGCATGTGTCCCTGCTGGAGATGGCCGAGAACTTGCTGCAGATGACAGCAGAAATGCACTCCCACATACACAACAGTGGGACACACATGGACGCCGTGGCCTCTGGAGAGGATGTGAAGGAGGGAGGGGGATACGCTGACACCCTCCTACCTCCACCCCCACCGGAAGACCTGATGGGAGATGGCTTGGCGATGGGCGTGGACGAGAGTGAGGACGTGGCGGGGCAGTCCCCTGCTGACTGTGATGGAGGGCTGGAGGACGGGGACACCACTGAGGAGGACATCGTTGTGCGTGTGGTGGAGGCCCATGGGCTGGAGGACACTGAGGACAGTGAGGACGAAAGACCTTCCTTCTTTGTTTGATATTGTGCTCCTAGTGTATAGTAGTCGCTCAACATGTATTGTAGAATATACCCTGGAACTTACCGAGAAAAATCTTTGTGGATGCTTCCCGACTTGTAATTCACTTAATGTACTGAATGTAAGGGAAAGACAGTTTTGTGTTTTGTGTTGAATGTCGCAGAGCATTTACAACATGTGAAAAATAAACATGGAAATGTTGTAGGTGAGTAAAGGTTTATAGAAAGGCATGGTGACAGATTGGACCAGTATCTGTTTGATGTTTTTGGCATTATTTATTGTCATGTGGGTATTAAAAAAAAAAAAAAAGAGTTTCTCCTGTCGCAACAATTTTGGCTGATTAATCCATAATGTAGAAAGATACAGAAAAAAGTTTGGTGCAAAATAATTTCATAATTTATAAAGATTAGCATGCAAACTGGTGTGACATGTATAAATTGCTTGATTTGATATGATTAAGAATGGATTCATGCTAAAGTGTTAGTGTACATTGAGGAAAATGTGTATATTTTTAGTATGTGTAAAAATTGATGACATTTGACAAAAAAGAGAGAGATATATATATGTATATATAATATATGTGTATATATATATATATATATATATATATATATATATATATATATATATATATATATATACATATATAAAATATACATTTGATAATATTTCTTAATAAGAAATATACTTTCAACAAAGCCAAACAGTTGTGCACCAGATGAGAGTTCATCTTAATGATGAAAATTTTTTGTTCTTTGGAAGGTGTATGTGCATGTTAAACATATATCTTTGAGTATGTATTTGTTAACACACACACACACACACACACACACACACACACACACAGAGACTCACTCATGTGTGAGTGTACATGTTCACTTACTTGTACATATGTACATACACACTGACACACACATGCTGACTCGCACATGCATACACATATTGATGCACACACTAGCATGTATACACAATTGAAGTAAAAATTTGACATCAGAAGTGAAAGGGGAAAAAAGAGAGAAGTTTGTTGTGTGGAGTGTGGTTACTATAGTAAAGAAAGAAAGACCTGTCTTTGGCATGGCATTGGACATTGAATTTTTGCAACACCTTTACCAACAAGGTTTATTTCTGTCATTGCTGAATTTTGTAGCTTGGTTATGGCACAAGGTCAGAGGATCTACTTTTTTTTCTGATCACATCTCTGAACCGATTCTCCAGTTCAGAGACTTACAACAGCTCTTGAAATATGTATTTTTGTGGAGAACCTATGCTTGGCTGAAGATTACAGAAAAAAGAAGCTTTGAAAAAAAAAATAAAGAAGCTTAACAGATGTGATGTCACTGTAAGAAATAGGTCTACTGGCGTTTCTTCATTTAGGCAAGTATCTGAATGAAGTTGATTATTGTGGTATTTTATTTGTGAGGGATGTGATGTCACTGTAAGAAATTGATCCACTGATGGTTCTTTGTGTAAGGAAGTATGTGAATGAGGTACATTATTTTATTTGTGCAGCTGCTGTTTGGTTTATTTGTGCAGCTGCTGTTTGGTTGGGTTTTGGCATGTCATACAAAGTTGTTCCAGATGCATGCGTAGCTGTCCTTGACAGCAGCACAGACCCTACAGCTTTGTGCATGGAAGAGGATATAAGCATGCACAGGAAACTCTCTGAGAGCTAGTTTCTGTGAGGTGTGGTCTTCAGCATGCACTGGATGACCCAGAGGTGTGCACCATATACTGCAGGTGAGCTCATTCCAGACAGTCACTGAGTGCCATGCCCGGATGACCCACAGGTGTGTGCACCATATACTGCAGGTGAGCTCATTACAGACAGGCGAGTGAGTGCCGTACCCGGATGACCAACAGGTATGCCCACATACTGCAGGTGAGCTCATTCCAGACATGGTCACGGAGTGCCATACCTGGATGACCCACAGGTGTGTGCACCATATACTGCAGGTGAGCTTATTACAGACAGGGCCAGTAAGTGCCATACCTGGATGACCCAGAGGTGTGCACCGCATATTGCAGGTGAGCGCAGTCCAGACACAGCCACTCAGTGCCATACCTGGAAGCAACAAGGTGTAAATGATGATGTTTTTTTTTCTGTGACAGCAGAACTCTGGGTGACGTGAAGTTGAAGAGAGGGGAATGCTGGTAGTTCCGGAGCAGACACACAGGTGTAATGATGATGGGTGGATGTGCATCATTATGTGTGTTTTTCATCAGAAACATGCTGTTGGTTTGCCTGGTTTCATTTCACTACTGCATCTGTACTTTTTTGTGTGCAGCAGACAGGTCAGTTATTGTCAGCAAAGACCGTACTTTGATAATGAAAATGTTTGGACACCCAGTTACTCAGTGTCGTTTGAAAAAAAGCAAAAGTATAAAAATCAACCCTGCTTCTTGTATCACAAACTTATTGAAGACTGTATTTCTAACTTTCAGTTTCTGATTTTCAGTTGCTCCACTATTTCTGACTCTTTCAGTTTCTGATTTTCAGTTGCTCCACCTGCAGTGATTTATACAGTGTGTTCTGATATTTAAAAAAAAAGAAGAAGAAAAAAGATTGTTTTCATTGTGATGAAATTGTTGGAGCATCTGCTAACATAGCCTGATAGGCATCCTTCCAAGAAATTTATGATTGTGAGCTGGCATTCATGAGGGGAGGTATGATTCTAAATCCATGTCTTTGAAATGTCAGGACAGCCCTGCTTGATAATTGCACAACTTTTGGGTGCTTCTCACATTGACACCATCCCCCATATCACTTGTCATTGTCAGTGTGCATTGCCACAAGCAACTGCTACAGTGTTTCTTAATGTGTTTGTGTTATTGATGTGACCAGTGGATCACCAAAAACATTTCTAAATGGCTTTTGGTGAGAAGACCCATGTGTTTCCCAGCTGACATCAAAACAGGTGCATACCACACTGTCAGTATGTACAGACTGTTTGACAGTTGTCATGCTTGAAATGTTGGTGTCTTTTGGATTTGTGTGTGTGTGTGTGTGTGTGTGTGTGTGTGTGTGTGTGTGTGTGTGTGTGATGCTTATCCATATTATTATTATGCAACTTTTGTCTGCTGAAGTGTTAAACAAAAACAAGGTAAATGAATATGGACTTCAGCTGTAAAATTTTTTTGTTCAATGTTTGCACTCTTTCAGAATTTTCAGTTGTGTTGAGCATCCTCCTCTGTGTTAGAGAGAGAGAGAGAGAAAGAGAGAGAGAGAGTGTGTGTGTTTACTGCAAGCATGTGCTTGTAGATTTGACTCCCAGTCAGTGAATAGTGATATGAAAGTGATTTCAGGCCATGGTCATCAGGTGAAATATTACATCTTTACAACTGCCATTTTCTTCTAAGATATCTGTTAATTTACCGAGTGAGTTATGAGTATATGCTCAGCAGTACGTAATGTAAAAATAGAATGTAATAAAAAGGGACCAGTTTCACTAGACAGTTTTATACTTTGCATCATTTCCTTTTTTGCTTGTGAGGACTTAACAGATTGAGAAATCATTCGCAGCATGCCGGCGGTTGAATTTATGTTGAATGCTGATGTACAAGACAAAAACCCAAGTGTCGTCCAGTGCGTTGGTGAGATTCAGTCATTGGTCAACCACTTTCACAGTTAAATGTCGACAGCACCCCCTGCCCCCTCTCCCCCACACCCAAGCTGATTTGACTGATAATGAACACTTATTCAGTGCTTTATTCTCAGATATAGCTCAAAGCACTTTCGTGTATCTCATGCTCCAAGATGAGTGTTGAGAAGGCCAGTTTATGACAGGATATCCGGATTTCAAACCACACAGTGATTATAATCAAAGTGTGACACTTTTACCAGCTGATCTAAAAAAACCCAGCAACAACAGTTTGTTCATTCAGTGGTAGATTGCTGTTGAACTGAAGATTATGACAGACCCCTTTGTGGGACTGAATAATGTACATGTCTGCTATTCTTGATCAGCAGGGTTAGAAAATTAATACCATGCTATGACTAATGTTGTCCAAATCTCAGCATATATAATGACGAGGGGTATAGCACATGTGAATTAGATTACTGTTGATTCCAGAGGGAAAAACGTGAGTAACATAATTGTCCGTAATGACTATATCTGCTGCCGGAGTCAGCAGCCACTGCTGTGGCTGAAGGTATTGAGACTGTAATTGTTTCATGTTGTGTGCAGTGGACTTACTTCATATTACAATCCTATTAGATGAATCAATCAGTTACCCTGTTTAAAAAGTGTAGCCAGTCAATTCCCTACTGTGTGCTATGTATCAGTTTGCTGTTGTTTTTTTCAAAATATTCTTATGACAAATAAAATACAACAACAAACAAAAAACACCACATATTAGCAGGCAGAAGCCAGCTGACAGTATTGTTGCCATACAGAAATATCACACATGATATTTTGATGTAAAAGTCATCTTATTTGTATCTGTCAAAACATCTTTTTACTTTATTTTAGATGTCAGATCGTTTTATTTTTCAAACACATTCTATCAATCTATCTATCTGTCTACATATATAATATATATATATATATATATGTATGTAATCTTCTCTAGGAGAAAAAAACCACACCATTGATACCAGTATACAAATGAAATATACGTCATGTGCTGTTCCGTTATGCTGGAAAATGTCATGTGAATTTCATTCTTTTCAGTGACATAATATGATACAAGATGTACCATGGTTCCTGTCTTTTGCAAGAGAAAAATGAAAGAAGAAGAAAAAAGTCTTTCACAAATGGATGATAAAAGTTGTAATATTTTTTTTTGTGAATGTTTTGTTATTTGATTGTTCCATGATGGACAGGAGTTTTTTGTTTGTTTGTTTTAGTTTTTTTTTAAACCTAAGAATTGTGCAGTATAAACAGAAAAAGTGATATTTCCCAGTGCTATTATTTTATTATTTAAGATGCCTTGCCCTTTTAATTAATGACTTGAGATCCACTGCTGAGAAACACAAGAAAATGTGTTGTATTGAATAGATTATGGTTCTGTGTGTTTGGATGTAAATGCACACATGCATTTGTGTCTGGCAGACATTTGCCTATGAAGCCTTCAAGAAGTCTTCAAGAAACGATTTCTTTTTACAATGAAGTTTGAATATCAAAATAAATACGTAGACAGAATATATCTTCTTTTTTTTTCTTCTTTTTTTTTTTTTAACTTCCTTTTTTCATTTACAAAACTGTGGTCTCTCATTTCATTTCTGTCTGTTTTTTGTTGTTTTTTAAAATTACATTTCTGTTTGTAAATAAATTTAATTTATAATGGGTCCATGATTTCATAAATTATTGTGATAAATGTGATCAGTCATTGGTGGTATTCTGTTCATTTTCATTCCTGTTTTTTCATGACATCTGTAGAATATGTGTGAAAAATAAAATCTAAAGTTTGCCTTTTTCAAGCCTTTTTTTTTTTCATCCCAGCTCGTTTTTCTGTAAACCTTTTGCATACTGACAGTGTTCTGGCTGTTTGAAACAGTATCCCCACTTGTGAAAATACTGTACTGGAGTATGATTTTGAAACAGTATCCCCACTTGTGAAAATATTGTACTGGAGTATGATTTTGAAACAGTATCCCCACTTGTGAAAATACTGTACTGGAGTATGATTTTGAAACAGTATCCCCACTTGTGAAAATACTGTCCTAGAGTATGATTTCATTTCTTCTTATCTAATCTTTTCCTGTTTTTCTGTCTGTGTCATTATGTCTGTCAGTTGTTTTGTTTTTTTTTCTTTTCTTTAATCCTTTCATTATTTATCGTTTCCATCATCTGATGTATGTATTTCCAATATCATTGTAATGTTTTTCCAACTTAATTTTTTTTTCTTTGTCTTGATCTTGACAAGATATTGGGCTTTTTCTTTCTCCTGTCTGTGTTTTGCACCCATACATTCTGAGATCCCACCCACCCACCCCCCTCCACCACCCCTCCTGCTATTGTATGACTTTGAGTCAGTGCTCTTAGCATTTACTCCTTTGAATTTTTGTTGTTTTTTTGTTTGTTTGGGTGTTTGTTTGTTTGTTTTTTGTTTTTTTGTGTGGTCTGTTCAATCCTTTGTGATAAATTGCACAGAAAAGTGCATAACCAAGGACAGCTGATTGTCTGGGGATTTTTTTTCATGTACATTATTCTTTCTTCTTCTTCTTCTTCTTCTTCTTCTTCTTCCAGTCACACGTACTGGTGATTGTAGACAGTACAGTTTTCTGTTACAGAGAAAGACTCTTGGTATTTGGCATCATGTATTGATCTTGTCAGACTGGTGCAAATTGCAGTCGCTGGGTTTGCTCTGTCAGCAATGTTTTGTGGCTGATACACTGAGGTTTGCCTAATCCCCACCCCGTGCACACACACACACACACACACACACACACACAACTCCTTCCCCTCCCACACACCCCAGGGCTAGGTCTGGTTTTCATCAGGGTGGGGTGGTTGGTGCATGTGCTGTTACCACTGTGGGTACATGTACGGTGTGGAGGGGGTTTCGTTTTGACGGTCCTGGGGTGGCTCTTACCGACGGCTGGGGTACAGGCATAAAGAATGGATGCAACAATCAACCCCTTCTCATTTTTCTCTTATACAGTAGTCTTAAGTATAGATCTACACAATTGAGAGGGGGTTTGGTGGGGATTCATTGAAGATGAAGTCAGCAGTCTGATTCTTTTCCCCCCTTCTTTACTACAGTATTACATTTTGGCTTATTATTGATCTGTCATGGTTTGTTCAAATGTACATATTTTGATCAAGAGATACTTTTATTATGTAATCTAAGTGCCATTTGGTGAGTGCTCCATCATAAACAGATTATTTTTTTGTTCCTTTTTTTCCACTTTCTTCTTTCTTTTTCTTCTGACTTTTTCACATTGCACAAATAATCTGTGTGGAAAATACAATAATGGTTGCTGATCTGTACAACCAGATTGGAAATAGTCATGAATTGCTGTTCAGTGGTTGCTGTGTTTCATACTGACGTTGCTCTGAAGAAAAACAAAGGGATAAGAAAAGTGTGTGCGTGCGTGCGTGCGTGTGTGTGTGTGTGTGTAACCATATTTATTTACATATTTATTTTGTTGGTCAGTGCGTTACCAAAGACCGTGTAACATTCTAGCAACAACAGTAGTAGAAGCTGAATGCATACATGCTTTTTACCTGTGTTTTGTTTTTGTTTTTTTGCCTCACAACTTCTTTGATAAGACAGCTTGCATTGTTTTGTTAAGTGATAGACAGAATCCTTGTGAGAGTTCATCAGTTTTACGTCTTTTCACTTGCGTCACAAAGTGTTGTATTAGCCAAAAGAATCCTGGTACCATCCACCAAACACAGACTAGCTGGTCTTGTAGTTTCGCCAGAGGTGTGGTTTGCATATTTTCAGTTTACTTGAGGTGGGAGGCTGTTGTGAAAGACTTGAACACACTTACAGCCCAACATTCCTTTGAAAATAAACACGCTACAAGGCGAGGCTTCTGGCATAACACATTCGTGAGTGCTTGAGGAGACGGTGTAATTTGAGAGACTTTGTTGCTTGCATAATATGTTTATAGCTTCAAGAACAAACCTGGAGATAGCACATTGTTGTCAGAATGTGAGTTGAGGAGTAATTGCCATGTGCTGCGATAGCACATTGCTGTCAGAATGTGAGTTGAGGAGGAATTACCATGTACTGCATTTGTTTGTGATTGTATTGTGAGGAGGTATTGGCTTCGTGAGATGTAAGTGTTTGAATTCCCCCTACCCCCCCTTTTTTTCTTTTCTGCCTTTATCTGCTTACATTTGTAAGCCCATGTACACAGCAAGAAAAAATGTGGAATGCTGTTCTTGTGTAATGTTATATGTTTTTGTAGCTTAGTGAACATGTTGTTAGTTTTTATTGACCATGTACTGATTAAAAAAAAAGTTGTCTTAGACATAGATACAGAACTTAAAGCCTTTCGCTGTACTGTGGTTGCATGATATGCTGCATCCTGAACTTCACACACATGAAGTGCTTTGTTGATGAGTGATGTCCAACCTTGTTCAGATAAATTTCGTGTTTCATCAGAGATTACCGTGTTGTTACGTGCAATGCTTTGTTATGTGTTTCTATCATACCTCCCTCAGCCACTTTATTCTACCTGTTTTCAGTCTTTGTTGCTTCCGACTTTGTCGTTTGAAGTGGATGTCTATCAGAAGGAAAACAAACAAACAAAAACCATTTCTCTTTAATTTCAGATGACTGGGAAGACTCTGCCATGGGGATAAGAGGGGTTCTTTCTGTTTAATCTCCACTTTCTGGAAAATCTGGCCTCAAGATTTCCTCTTTTCTATCACTCTGTATTTCCAGCTTTTCCCCTTTTCTTTCTGTTTGCCTGTTTTATTTATTTCCTGCTTTGTTGGTCTGTTCACCCGTATTTTGCTCTGGAAAGCCTTGAATATTTTTGGTTATTTTTCTGGACTTGATAATTGGGCATTCTGACTGTGGTATAATCTTTTCTGCACCTAGAATGTGTGAGTGACCAGCTGGTCTTTTTTTTTAGATTATTGTTTTTAATGGCGGTTATACGTGATTTTGTGTATTATGTTTATGTTCAGGTAACTTCTTTTTTTTTTTTCTTTTTTTTTTGATTCATTAGACTTCTGGCAACTGAAGACGTTTGGAGATACCATGTGGAGGCAAGACATAATCATCTTGTATAACATGACATCAGGTCGACTCCTCTGTAGATGTGGGGAAGGTGTACAATCCTCTTCTTATTTCTTTGTGGGCTGCAACTCCCACATTCACATATACACAGGAGTGGGCTTTTACGTGTATGACCGTTTTTACCCCACCATGAAGGCAGCCATACTCCGCTTTCGGGGGTGTGCATGCTGGGTATGTTATTGTTTCCATAACCCACCGAACGCTGACATGGATTACAGGATCTTTAATGTATGTATTTGATCTTTTGTGTATGTATACACACGAAGGGGGTTCAGGCACTAGCAGGTCTGCACATATGTTGACCTGGGAGATTGGAAAAATCCAGGACCCACAGATTGAAGGTCCAACGCCATAACCATTTGGCTATTGCGCCCATATGATCCAAATTCTTGCATGCTCTGAACTCCAGCCAGCCCAAGTCACTCTACGCTGATGAAGGGAACGGGAAGGTTCTTGAAAACCACCTGTGAATTTTTTTTGGTTTTTTTTGTTTTGTTTTTTGGTTGCTTGAGAGAACAGTTTAGTGTGCTCTGTCATCCTAATTCTTTGTTCAGTGGCTTGTTTTCCTTGCTATGATCAGCAGGGATTCTCTGATTTTTCTCCTGCAAATGTTTGCTTCTATGGTGTCAGGGACTTGATAGCTGGTTTGACGCCCCTTACCCCATGCCCCCTGTTCCCCCTAACCCCCTCTCCCCAATCCCCCTTTGACCCTCTCCCGTGGCCGTGGGGCACCGTTATGCCATGTGTGTCAGCCAGCTTTAGACATCAGTGCAGCAATCTTTCATGTTGAGGAATTCAGCTTGTATCTTCTGTTTTCTTTCTGGACTTGTTCATCCTTGTGTGCCTTTTTCAGTGAGCCCTGTACAGCGTCCCACACACATGACTTGTTTGTTTGTTGATTGTGTTTGTGATTTGCCCTATTCCCATGCCTTTTGTTGGTGGAACCAGACACACGAATTGTGCGTCTGTCAGGGTGGATACATGACCTACTTAATTCACCATCGTCTCAGCATTTGTTGACTCTTTGTTTTGCTCCTGTGTTTGTGCCAGCTTGGGAACAAAGAGGGTTGTTTGAAGAAGTTCGTAGTCATTGAAGCCAGCATTGGCTGGAAGCGAATGTTGATTTTTTGTTTTGTTTGTTTTATGGTGAGTCATGCACCAACCTTGTCAGTCTGGCTTGTCCTTTTTGTTGTTGCTATTGTTTTTATTGTTTTTCGGGTTGACGGCTAAAAATTATCAGCCAGTTACCATATTGTCTGAATCGGTTTTTGAAAGGAAGAAAGGAAGTATTGTGGATACTTACCAGGTCTTGAAAAGAAGCATTGTAGATATTTGATATATTAAGTCAATGATTTGTGAGTGGTGTGATTTGAAGACATGACCTCAGTTGTTTGGGAGTTAGAGGAGCTGAAAGTCTGTATTATGTGAATTGTAAAATATTGTAAATCATAAGATTGTGTGTGTAACTGTGGATGGGATGCGAGGGATGTCGGGGAGGGTGTGGGGGGCAAATGAATACACATGGAACAATACATTTTTCATTCAATCACACAAGTTTTCATACTCTGTATTTGATATACATGAATGTCAGAAATAAAAAGTCTGCTATTTATTTCCTTTCTCTGCTGGTCATTATCGGTCAGTATATTTGGTGGGTTTTTTTTTCGTTTTTTTCCTAATAGCTAGCCACCTGTTAGCAGTGACAATATTCATGCTTGATATTTGTTTGTGTGTATATGTGTGTATGTGTGTGTGTGTGAGAGAGAGAGAGAGAGAGAGAGAGAGAATGTGTGTGTGTGTGTGTGTGTGTGTGTGTGTGTGTGTGCGTGCACATTGATGATGGTGCTTGAGAATGTGTGTTTGTGTATGTGTGTGAGTGAGTGAGAATGAGAGTTTGGGTTTGTTTGCATGTATGTGAAGAATGGAGATAAGAAAGAATGTAGGCATGCATACATGCATATTTGTATTTGCATTTTGTATGTCACAAAGTAGCCAAAATTTGACAATGATATTCTTCTCTGTTGACAAAAGAGGAGGAGGAGGAAACAAGATAAAATGATTTGTGCCATCTGTCTTTGTGTGTAACATGTAACAGGCTGGTGGTTTTAGAATGTTTTGCGGAGAGGGTTGGGGAACAAACCTTTTATTTTCATTTTCATCTGGAAATAATGTTTACTGCCCTTGTATGTTAATCTGCTGTGTGTGTGTGTGTGTGTGTGGAGGGGGCGGGGGGGTCTGTGTGTGTTTGTGTGTGAGAGAGAGAACTGGAAAGGGGGGCGGGGGGGAGAGAATAGATACTGTATAATTTCCCACTATTTGCTGTGCGTGCCTATTTATTTGAAACTTCTGAGATTCATAACGAGAGTTAATCAAAACAGAATCTGAACATAGGTTATTACAGACTGATGACATGAGTTGTGTAATTGTTTGGTGCACCTTGAGGTTTGTGTACAGCATTGTACTTGTTTTTTGTCATTTCTGTTGTGATTGAGTTTTTCTTCCTTCACTGTGGCATTTACTTTGATGGATGGTTTGACTTGGGTGTATTTTAAAGCTTATTTTTGCATTTGCACATACATATGAAATCAGCAACTTACACATCCCTGTGTCTGTGTTTCCTCTTATCTGTCTGTCTTTATATTTGTACTTCTACTTCTGACTCCAGAATGAGAAAAAGAAACAACAACAAACTCTAGACGCTCACTTGAAGTTGTTGCCCTTGTGTATGTGTTAGAATAACTTGGAAGCAAATGACTGATTTGTAAATAAGAATCAGCAAGAAATTCTGCTTATAGTTATGCATTGATATTTTGTTACTAAGTTGAAGGTGTACACTCTGTTGAAAATATAAAGGCATTCTGAATGAATATTGCAGAAACAGCTGTTTTGTTTATACTCATGTGGATGCTTCTTGTGCACATTTGCCTACGCATGCACATGAGCACGTACAAGCACACACACACACACACACACACACACACACACACACCTACACATATACATGTATATTTGTGTGTGTGTGTATCCCTCTTCAGCATTCGCCTTTGCACAAGGGCAGGGCATTATATAGTCCTGTGATCCCAAACAGCTTTCACTTGACCTATCCATGAACAGAAAATTTGCTGTTGACACATTATTTCAGAGCACAAGAAGAAGACAGACCTTTTTTCTCAAACATGCATTTCCGATGCACATGGCAAACAAACAAATAAGTCTCACATACTCCTGCCCCATTAAAAAAAAAAAGAAGAGATTCCTTTTTGTTTCAGATTCCCCCCCCCCTGCCCCCCTACAATCTCCCCACACACCACACACACACACACACACACACACACAAACACACATACATGTGCACACACACATGCAAGCATGCACAGTCTCATGTCATGTTTCTGTTTGAATAAATATACGAGGGTCATTCAATAAATAAGGTGATTTTTTCGGTATAAGGACTTCTAATACAGATAGAAGCTTCCTTTTTTTTCTTTTTCTTTTTGTTTTACTTCTTTTTCACATGGATTTAATTTGTTTTGCAGATTAAAAAAAACTTTGAGAGTTTTGGCGATTAACAAAGATGGCCGACCAAGAAGCATGCTCCAGGATTGAACAGCGGTCAGTTATCAAGTTTTTGGTTGCTGAAGGGTGCAAACCAGTTGAAATTCATAGGAGAATGTCAACTGTGTATGGTGCCACATGTTTCAGCCGAAAAAATGTCTACAAGTGGGCTAAATTGTTTAAAGAAGGACGTAGCAGTGTTGAGGATGAAGACAGGCCTGGAAGGCCTACAGAAGTGAGGTCTCCTGAGGTGATCGAATCAGTCAATGACCTCATTCAGTCTGACAGAAGGGTGACAGTGGATGACATTGCAAGGACTTTGAGCTTATCTGTTGGGACAGCACACAAAATTGTCCATGATGACCTTGGCTACTCGAAGGTCAGCTGCCGGTGGGTGCCAAAGATGCTTACTCCAGAGCACAAACAGAGGAGGGTCGAGTTGTCCCAGCAGTGTCTCTGCCGCTATGAGAAGGATGGTGATGAGTTTCTGAAGAAGGTGGTCACATGTGACGAGACATGGGTTTGGCAATATGAGCCTGAGTCCAAACGGCAGTCCATGGAGTGGAAGCACGTAGGCTCTCCAGTGAAGAAGAAGTTCAAGTCCCAGGGGTCCACGAGGAAGGTGATGCTCACCGTTTTGGGGGATATGCAAGGCCCAATCACCATTTCATTCCTTGAGAAAGGAAGCACTGTGAACAGTGCCAACTACTGTGAACTGCTGAGGCAGGTCAAGAAAGACATAAAGAACAAACACAGGGGTCATCAGTCAGAAGGAGTCATCTTGCATCATGACAACGCAAGGCCTCACACAGCAGCCCGAACGGTGCAGACCATCAACGAGCTGGGCTGGGAACTGCTCCCTCATCCCCCTTACAGCCCAGACCTTGCGCCTTCAAACTTTCACCTGTTTGGTCCCTTGAAAGCGTTCACGAGAGGCACGAAGTTTGAAAGTGACGATGAAGTCATAAGTGTTGTGAGCGACTGGCTGAGACATCAGTCCAAAGATTTTTACGCTGAGGGAATACGGAAGCTTGTGCACAGATGGGAAAAGTGTGTGACAGTGCTGGGAGACTACGTTGAAAAAAAAAAAAAAGTAAGCTTCTATCTGTATTAGAAGTCCTTATACCGAAAAATTCACCTTATTTATTGAATGACCCTCGTACTTGGTATAAACATGTTTCACCTATTGACATGAGATGCTTATTAAGCATGTGATTGTGCAGATTGCATGGGCGCACTCACCTGCATGTGTGTCTGCGTGTCTGCGTGCACCAAAGTTTGTAGGTTGATACAGAACATTGTGTTATGAATTACTTTTGAAAAACATGCTCATAAATAATCTTTATTTGCAGCTTGATCACCACCGTTCTGTTTTGCTTTTATTTGATAGTTGTTATGAACTCGACTGAGTAGTTTTGAGTTTTTATGATTGGCTTCATAGTCTGCTACTGACACCTTGTGACCAATAAAGTGGTAAATTAATCATGAAGTTATATGTTTTACGCATTTTTTCTTCTTTTAACCATTTTCTTATGTATGTATGTGTGTGTGCTCATGCATGCATGTAATTATGAGAGAAAGAGAGATGAGGTGAAGGTATATCAGTGTGATTTTCTGAGCGCAGAAACGTTTTAATTCTGAATATCCGAATGCAACACTTTGTTGGTGTCGTTCCCACTCTTAACCAACACGGTCATGACCCAGTTTGACCAGTGAGCAGTTCATTACATGCACATGTGCACACACACACACACACACACACACACACACACACATCAGTATATGTTCTTCTGTCCAAGGCCATGTCCAGGATTTGTGACGACAAGACGAAGTTCTGGCAGAAGTCTCGGATGCATCGCTCTTACAGTCTAGACGGCTTCATGGGACCAGGTCATAGGAGGGTAGGGGGGGGGGGTCTCGTGCTGTTCTGTCCTGACATTATTTCCTTGTGCACAGCATGCACACCACCCGAAAGTGGAGTATGGCTGCTTTCATGGCGGGGTGAAAACGGTCGTACACGTAAAAGCCTACTCGTGTACATACGAGTGAACGTGGGAATTGCATCCCACGAACGAGGAAGAAGAAGAAGAGTGTTATACGACCTCCCAGAGGATGACCACCTTGGTGTGGTCGTGGTGTGTGTGTGTGTCAGTGACCCGGAGAGCCATGCTGGTGGGAGCTCTACGCACCTGGTAGCGTCACCAAAGCCAGACAGGTGAATGGGTACGGAAAAGACACAGAGTGATCAACCGGCCACTCGGGGTTAAAAGTTAAGGCAAAGGGCTGACAAACCTGTCCTATAAAACACTCCACTGTGGCGACAGGAGTGAAGCAGGCAAGGAAAGTGGCGTCTTGAGGATTGACAGCCAAAGTGGAAACTGACAAACCCCGACAGTGGATTTCTTGAAAGTAAAAAAGCTGAGGGTCGGCTGCTGGGACGGTATGCACTGTGTACCAGACTGCCACAGATGGTCAGAGAATTGGACAGTTACAACATTGACATCATTGGCATCAGCAAGGCAAGATGGACAGGCGCAGAGAAAATGACTGGTCATACTTTTTTTTTACCCTCAGGCACACCAGACGACCAACACAAGGAAAGAGTGGCATCGTCATTACAAAATGAGCCAGGAAAACACAGGTCAGATGGAAACCATCTGGTGAGCGAATGACTGCCCGGTACAGCTCAGTTAACTGGCAGTTGTTGCCGCCTCCTGAGCTTTAGCAGGAGATGCAGAACATCTTTTCTGACAAGCTTCAGGAAACCATTGAAGATGTTCATTCGCACGACATGCTGCTTGTCGGTGACCTCAGTGCCAGAGCAGGAGAGAACATTAAAGGAGAAAAGAAAAAAAAAAGAAAAGAAAAATCTTGGGTAGAAATGATGTGGCATACTGAATGACAATTGTCAGCGAGTGGGGGTGATCTGTGTGATGAACATAACTTGCTCATAGGGAGGACCCTATTCCAGCGCAGGATAATCCACCAGATGACCTGGACATCACCAGGCGGCAGAATCAACTGCCAGATCGATCACATCATTAACGGTAGATAGAGAAGCGATCATAATTATCATCATTAACAGTAGGTGGAGTTGTTCGCTCCAAGATGTAATGGTTGAAGGCAGAACAATTGCCTGCGCAGAATTTGGAAAGAAAAAAAAAAACATTCTGGCCAACGCCATCTCAAAGTCAAAGAACTACCATTTTGGACATCGCCATGCATTGAGATCAAGTGAAGAAAATAGCGCTGGATAGCACATGTCTGTGAAATGCCACAGAACGTGAAGACCACAGGAGACATGGCACAGAACTGTTTTTAAAAAAAGAGAAAAAAAAAGAGAACTGACTGAGAATGGCTAGGGGAAGCTACCGAAGACAGCAGAAGATAGGCAGTGGGTATCTCTGATGGCGACCAAATGTGCCACAGGGCAGGAAGAGGATCAAGTAAGTAAATAAGAGCCTTAAATAATCATGATAGTGTTTCGAGTCATAAGGATAATGCCATCAGCAGTCGAAGAAAGGCTGAAGTACTCAACTCACACAAAGGTAATTAAGAGCCCTCAATAATCATAATAGTATTTCGAGTTGTAACGATCATGCCATTAGTAGCCGGAAAAAAAGGCTGAAGCGTAAGACCCACACAAGGGTATTTTTTTCCGCCGGATGTATGATATGGATACTTATGGCGCATTTCTTCGGTCGGAGACCAAGCTCAAAGCGTTTTACAAACACGGGGTCATTTGCATAACAGGCTACCATTGGGCGCTCATCATTCGGTTTCTATGTCACTCGATCAGACTTCAGGCACGCACACATACACACTCAGACCACATGTAACATTTTACGTGTATGACCGTTATGTTTATTTACCTGGCCACGTAGGCAGCCATACTCCGTTTTCGGGTGTGTGCAAACTGGGTATGTTCTTGTTTCCATTACCCACCGAACGCTGACAAGGATTACAGGATCTTTAACGTGCGTATTTGATCTTCTGCCTGCGTATACGCACGAAGGGGGTTCAGCCACTAGCAGATCTGCACATATGTTGGAATATAGGAAAAATCTCCGCCCTTTACCCACCAAGTAGCGTCACCGAGAATCGATTCCGGGACCCACAGATTGAAAATCCAACGCTTTAATCATTCGGCTATGTGTATAAGGATCAAATTAACAACGAATAAGCTCTTTCATTTGAGTTAAATATCTATTCAGCAAGTCCTAAGCCGGAGCTGGCTATTCAATGAACTGGAAGGAAGCTAGGGTGATGGCCATTATTGTTTGTTTTAATGGGGGATGAAAAGCGGGGTGGAGGAGCACCAAATCCGTAAGTTTGACTCGCAAAGCCTGGAAGAATCAATTATGAGATTGTATACTCACTCTGTATTATTAATGTAACTTTGATAAATAATTCAAAATGACTTAAGATTTTTTGTTTAAATAACGTGTGGCTGAATTTTCAGAATACTTTATCTTACAGTTCTATAAATCGTGGTAGCAGGTCAAGCTGTGGCATGAATCACTTGGATTTCATGAATTAAGGTGTCTGACTCAATGCATCTCAAACAATCACTATTGAACTCGGCCACTGTTTTCCAGGACTGTTAAGCAATATCAGCAGAAACTTCCTGTCAGGAAGAACACAAAAAGTTAGGCCAGTTAAAGAGTGAGCTGATTAATGCTCAAGTCCTAGCGCCATTCCACAAGGGGAGCATCACACCTGGTCCTGTTTTTTCACAATGTTTATTCATTACATCTCCCAGACTGTACAGAAAGCACATGCAACATTTTGTACACAATAAAAGATGTTTATAATAATGCTGAGGATAACAGTTTATGTAGACTACATGAATGGTCACTGACACACACACACACACACACACACACACACACACACACACACACACACACACACAACCGCGAGAAAGAATTTCACGTAAAACAGGTATACAGATGATAGATTCACGCCAGAATTATTTCCAAGTGATTTGACCATATGCTATCAGTTGACCCATGTACAGGATGATAAAGGAAAAGCATATAATTATGCTTCACAAAAGAGCGTTTACTTTTCTTTAATTTACCAGACTCCACTTTGAATACCATCACATTGTTTGGTGTACACATATTAAAATAAACAACATAGCCATACATTGATCGGCAAAATCCGAAGAACAGCGACAGGTCTGCCACAACAAGGCTTAAAAGTATTAACTTTTACCTGTATCCTTAAAATCAGGAGCTGAGAAAGTGACCCGGACGATACTCGTATGTCTTTCAACGGTTTTGATGATATTGATACATGTATAAATACATTTCTGATTGGATGAATATAACAAGGAAGTCATGACGGTGACTCCACTTGTGCTATTGCATGATCATTATCATTATACCAACAATGGGTAAGATAAGAAGTTAACATTTTGTGAACATTAATTCAAAGCCATAATTGCACCTGAAATTGGACATAGATGAATAAAGCCACACAGAATCAGAGAACCAATACTATCGAACATAGCCACAAACTTGGATCATAATGTGTGCAAACTACAAACAGCTGCGGCTGCAGACTCAATTAGCGGGCTGATGGTATGCGCAAAGGTACATAATGATGGTTATCATTATCATTAATTATACAGCCGCAGCAGTTACCAGCTTTGTCCCTTCAAACATTACGACGTGTCAGACATTTATAAGAGATATTAATGTAACCATGAAAATATGTGATGACAATGGAGTTGTGTCCATCGCTAGTGAAGATCAGTGGGAAGGGAGTCCTTTGCAGTACAATATGTCGCGTCTGGCTGACTGTGGATGCTGACCCCGTGTCCACTGCTTCCATACATCAGTTCAGGCAAACAGAGCTCTGGGAAGAGGACAACATCCAGAAAATACGAGATGCGCTCCGTAACCACTGTGGCGACGCGTTCTTCACGGAAAGAACAACCCGAATTTCACACTTATGTCGATAAATCTGTTTAACAAAAAGTAATACAATACAAATCAGGCAGCGGATTAATTCTTCTTTTTTTTCCATCCGCGGCCTAGATTTCTCCAGGAAACTGTACAGCTCGATCTGTTTGTGTTCGTGTTTCTTTCTGGATAGGAAAAAAAAGAAGAAAGAACAACAACAACAGCAACAAAACCATTCCATCGTACATCAAGTTTCAGAATCAGTCCAAGAACCGACTGAACCACTGAGATTGACTTCGGGGTCACCAAAAATGATAGTTGATCGTATATCAAGTTTAAGAATCAGTACCAGAAACGAACCACTCAGACGGATTTCGGGGTCACCTAAAAAGGAAATATTTCAGCATACATCAAGCTTCATAATCAGTCCAAGAAGTGTACCACTGAGACTTCGTGATCACCAAAAATGAAACATTCAATCGTACACCAAGCTGTTGAGTCAGTCCAAGAAACGGACCATTAAGACTGACATCGGGGGCACCAAAAATAAAAATATTTCATCATACACCAAAGCTTCAGGATCAGTCCGAGAAATGATCGGCCACTGAGAATGACTTCAAGGTCACCACTGAAAAATAAAGCATTTCATCGTACACCAAAGCTTCAGGATCAGTCCGAGAAATGAGCCACTGAGAATGACTTAAAGGTCACCACTGAAAAATAAAGCATTTCATCGTACATCAAAGCTTCAGAATCAGTCCGGGAAATGGACCAGACTGGCTTCAGGGTCCCGGGGCATGATCATGGAGCTGGGAGTGGCGTGGCGCGGGTAGTCATGGCTCTCACCGCGCTCAGACGGCCCCGGGTCCTCGGCATCATCTGCCACCCTCTGTGGCCGCAGGCACGGCACGTGCTGGTTCAGGAAGTGACGAATGCGGCTGCGCAGGGACTTGCGCAGAAAGCCGTAGAGGAATGGGTTTAGGAGGGCGGAGATGTGTGACATGCGCCAACAGAGATACTGCACGGAGAATCGGGGATGAACGCCGCTCAGGCGAAGCATGACACAGACCTGCAACAAATAGACGTGAAACTGTAAATAGCTTTATTATCTATTTATCCCCAGCAAGTTCACTTTCTTAACCAAACCAAACGTTGAAAATTTATTCGTCGTATTACAGTACTTCCTAGTATTTGTATTATACGTCAAATAGCTATTTGTATAGAATGTATCTTGAAGAAAAGCGCGGACGGTGGTTGCAACCTCGCTAACCAGCTTTTTGACTGGGTCAACGCTTGCTTTCAGTGCATCAGCGCGACAGCTTGATCTGCCGATTTACAAATTTTTCAGCATTGATTCTCCTGGAAATGTATTATCTGAATTCTCGAGTTATATTATTTATTTTCCTCTGTAGAAAACTGAACGTGCACACGTTCATGAATGAGTGGAACATGGTCTGCAAGACTTCACGTTCTTCTTTTCCACTTGGGACAACTCTGCTTTGCTCAGAAACTAATGATAGTTGCAAGCCAACTTGGTGTCTCACAGAGTAATGGAAAAAAGGAAAGAAAAAAAGAAAGAAAGAAAAACAGAAACTTCAAGCAGCACAAATGGGTGCTGAGTTCGCTCTTCAGAAGGTTGGGAGTTCGAATATTGTCCAGTTGAAAGTGATGCAGTTCTGACAGTATCAGTGTAGGATGGTTATACCATTTGACCATTTTTTATTACCACCTGATCGAGGTTGATGCCGAATGAAACTGACTACAGTTGTTCGTGAAGTGGGATTCAGACTCATCGACAAAGTCAGCTGATCGATGAATCGTTGAAAAGTCACACACGACATAATTATAACCTCTGAGGAATACTTGTGTCATTCATCTTAAGAATGCGATATCATGGACCTGTCATCTGTCATTCTGCAAGCATCCTCCAATTAGGGGATGCCTTCTGGATGACGAAATCGATTTTCCTTGAGCTATTTCCATTTCAAATGAAAAATGTTTGGTACGAGTTATTATTTTGTTTTTGTTGTTTTCGTTTCAGTTGGGTTTTAAAAAAAAAAATAATTTGGGGGTGGGGATGGGGTGGGGTGTATTTTATTGTTATTGTTTCCTGTAAAGATTGAGAGAAGGGAGAGAGGAAGGTAGTGTGTGTGTGTGTGTGTGTGTGTGTGTGTGTGTGTGTGTAAAAAGGGAGAGAAAGAGAGAGAGAGAGAGAGAGAGGGGGGGGGGGGTGTAGACATAACGAGAAAGAATTTTAAGAGAAGACCAGAACCCATTTGAAGAATTCACAATAAACATTACGTGCCAAAGCACGTGTCAGCCACATGAACTACGCGCAAGCATATTTCAGCAGGCTGTCATTTCACAACAGAGTAAAGTACACCTTCTTTTGAAGGATTTGTACACATACAATGCAAATGGTATTTTCAGTTGAATTTTCTTCTTCTTTTTTCACAACCAAATCCAACACACACACACACACACACACACACACACACACACACACACACACACACAGAGACTGACAGACAGACAGAGGCATACAGAGAAAAGCCACGCAAGGGAGGCTATCAGCTGAAAAGGTCATCAGGGGAAAAGACCAATCTCAGCCCACGCTGAGCAAAATAGACCGTCCTTTCCCAGTGATGATGGAGTCTCCCGTCGGACCGACGGATGAGTAGGCAGGCAGGCTTATCTGTCGGTGTGTGTCCTCATATGGGAGAAGACACCGATTCTGGATGCACAGCACTTCCCACAGGTGTTGCAAGGGAAAACGTCTCCAGAAGTTGAGCCCTGCTTCCTTCGCTCACGCTTCTCCTTAATGGCCAGCGTTCTCTTGTTTTCAAACGTCTTTATGTCACTAGAGCACAGCATCCTCCAGCGAGAGCGGTCAAGGGCATCAGTTTCCCAGGAAGCAATGTCTATGTCACAGGCTTTGAGGTTTGTCTTCAAGGTGTCCTTGAAGCGCTTGCAGGGTCTTTCAAGTTTGCGGTGGCCTTCCTTCAGCTGGTCATACAAGAGCATCTTCGGGATCCTGCTGTCTGTCATGCGGACAACGTGTCCTGTCCAGCGTAGCTGGCACTGGATCAGCAGGCTTTCGATGCTGGGCAGGCCGCTCCTCTCTAGGACCTGGAGGTTGGAGACCCTGTCTTGCCACTTTATGCCGAGGATCTTTCGTAGGCATCTCTGGTGAAACTGCTCAAGTTGTTGAATGTGACAGCGATACGTCGTCCATGTTTCACAGCAGTACAACAAGGTGGTCAGCACAACAGCTCTGTAGGTTTTGATTTTGGTGCTGAGCCTGATGCCTTTGTTGTTCCACAGCCTGTTGTTGAGTCTGCCAAAGGCGGAACTGGCCTTGGCGATGCGCAGCGTCACTTCTGCATCAAGGGCTCCGTTGCTGCATAGGGTGCTGCCCAGGTAGCAAAACTTGTCGACTGACTTGATCTCTTGTGTCATCGATCTTGATTGTAGGTGGGGGGGGGGGGGGGGGGGGGGAGGCACTGGCGTTCTGTGAGCTAGCTGGTTGATACATGGACTCGGTCTTGCTGAGGCTGATGGTGAGTCCAAAGCACCTGCGGAGGTTGAGAACCTGTCCATAATGAACTGCATATCCTCATGGGTGTGTGCAGCAAGCATGCAGTCATCAGTGAAGAGAAACTCTCTCAACAGTGCCTCAAACACCCTGGACCTAGCGGGGAGTCGCTGCAAGTTGAAAAGTTTGCCATCTGTGCGAAACTGAATGTAGATGCCCCGGTCACAGTCTTGGAAGGCGTCAATCAGCATGGCAGAGAAGAGAATGGAGAACAGTGTGGGGGCCAGGACGCAGCCCTGCTTCATTCCATTTACCACAAGGAACGGATCCAGCATGTCAGTATTTTCCTGTACTCTCGCCTGCATGCCATCGTGGAATGACGCAATCAGCTGGATTAGGCTCTCTGGGCAGCCGAACTTTAGGAGGATCTTCCACAGACCACGGC
The DNA here is from genome assembly GCF_041734735.1 of Babylonia areolata. Lineage (NCBI taxonomy): Eukaryota > Metazoa > Mollusca > Gastropoda > Neogastropoda > Buccinidae > Babylonia > Babylonia areolata. The sequence continues at coordinate 83,195,059 of NC_134876.1, forward strand.
GGCTCACCATGTCGAAGGCCTTAGTCAGGTCTACAAAGACCATGTGGAGCTCCTTGTTCTGCTCACGGCACTTCTCTTGCATCTGGCGTACGGCAAACACCATGTCACATGTTTCCCTGCCTGAGCGGAAGCCGCATTGTGCTTCAGGGATGACTGTGTTGGAGACATGGTCAACCAGTCTGTTCAGTATGATGCGGGCGAAGATCTTGCTGGTGATGCAGAGGAGAGAGATTCCACGGTGGTTATCGTAGGATGTTTTGTCTCCCTTCCGTTTGTAAATGTGGACAATTGAAGCATCCTTGAAATCCTGGGGGACCTCCCCTCTCTCCCAGATAGACTGGAATAGGGCGGCCAGCTTGTCTGTCAGCACCTCGCCTCCATACTTGTAGATGTCGGCCTGGATTCCATCTGCTCCTGGTGTTTTCCTGACGTTGTCAGCTTCAGGGCCTTCCAGGTCTCGGCCTTGGTGGGAGGGGCACCTAGCGAGTCATTGACTGGTAGCTGTGGGAGGGCTACAATTACCTCGTCAGATACGGACGAGTCCCTGTTGAGGAGGGTGTTGAAGTGCTCTGCCCGGTGGGCAAGGATGTCTTTCTTGTCTGTCAGAAGGGTGGTCTCGTCCAAGGCTCGGACAGGGATTGATCCTGTGACTCTCGGCCCATACACAGCTCGGAGACCATCATGGAAGGTCTTCATGTCGTGAGCATCAGCAGCGGACTGAAGCTCTTCAGACTTTCTCTCCCACCAGGTGTTCTGCATCTCACGCAGCCTCTTCTGTACGAGTTGCTTGGTTTGCAATTACTGGTTCTGTTTCCTCTGACAGTCTTTATCGGAAAATGTGATCCTGATGCCGTATATGCAGTGTGTTCAGGAGCTTGGATATGCCAGAGTCGTTCTCGTCAAACCAGTCTTTGTGGCTCCTCTGTACAAAGCCTAGTGTGTCAGCTGCTGCTGTGTACACAGCATCTCTAAAGGTGCTCCATGCCTCTTCTACATCAGTCGATGCAGGAATTTCTTGGAGAGCTGCTTGGTGATAGGGAGGCGGTGGATGGTCAGCTTCCTAGGGGGTTTCTGCCTGGCGGAGCTTGCATGTAAGTCTGATGTTCATCTTGCTGCATACCAGGCGATGGTCCGACCAACAGACTGCTCCTCTCATGCAGCGTGTAATGGAAACATCACCTCTGTCCCTCTGCCGGACAATCACATAGTCCAGCATGTGCCATTGCTTGGAGCAGGGCTGCATCTATGTGTTCTTGTACTTGTCCGCTTGTTGAAAGAGGGTGTTGGTGATGGTCAGTCCATGCTGCGCGCAGAGCGAGAGCAAAAGCAGTCCGTTGGAGTTGCACTTGCCAGTACCATGCTGTCCTAGGACTTTTGGCCACGAGGAGAAGTCCACGCTGACACAGGCATTGAAATCCCCAAGGATGATCAGCCTGTTCTTTCTGTCTACCGCTGAAATGGTGCGGCTGAGCTCCTCGTAGAAAGTTCATCTGCTATGCCCCGATGATGGCCAACCCTGATGGCATCAGAGACTGTGGAGAAGCGATCCTCGGACAGTTTCAGACGCAGGTCATCAGCCTATCGTTTATCCCACGTGGAAGGCTGTCAAGCTGTCGTGCAAGTTTGGTTTGTATGGCAAAGCCCACACCTGAGGTTTCTGGGGTGCCATCTGGCTTCCCAATGCAGTAGAAGGTGTAGCCCCCTCCAACTTCCTCCAGCTGGGTTTCACCGGCAAACCTGGTTTCGCTCAGGGCTGCTATATCCACCTGGTAGCGATCAAGCATTCTAGCAATGAGCGCTGTGCGCCTTTCTGGTCTGTCGTCTCTGTCTAGTAGGGTGCGAACATTCCAGGCACCCAGAGTCAGGGCATGACTCCTGGTTCTTTTCTTCTGTTGTTTTCGACCGCTAGTGTTGGATGTCCAAGTAGGTGCAGTTTCCTACTAGGTACTAGGCGAGGAAGGCTTTGTTTAGAGATACTTTTATCTCCCCTTCCCCATGTGGGGAGAGCAGTGCTGTCCCTAAAAAGGGCTGCTCTGACGCTGTGGGAGGAACGGGCGCCGCATCTGCCCCAGTCTATGGCGGACGACCATCACCCCACAGCCGCCTGCGTGCAGAGTCGTGACTAGGAACTGCCAGCAGCATCTTCTGCCTGTCCCCATTACCACTTCTCCATCGCCGCAGGGCTTGGGAAAGCTGGGTGTTGAAGGACTAGCTCGTCGTTTCGATATTAACCTGGTTGCCTGACCAGCACAGGTGACACTTTTTTTGTTTTTTTTTTTTTGGTGAAGAGTTGTGCAGTCCCTTCCCCACTCTCTCGCCTACCGACGCTCACAGTCCCACAGGTGCAGATACTGCCACGTGTAGAACGGCCTCGGCAGGAGAAAGGCAGAAGGAAACTGTAAAGTGTCCGTCGTCCTGGAAGCAGACCCTGTATCTGCACCTTGATTCATTGTCTGGTCAATACAATAGAAGGTGATTCCACACATACACACTTTCGCAACGATTGTGGAACACAGACATACATAGTGTAAATATGTATCTCAGTGGTGTGGAAAGTGTGTGACTGGTCGGACCGTCGCGTGGGGAAGGGGTGGGGGGGTGGGGGGGGGGTGCATTGAGGGGTAAAAAAAATGTAAGCAAACAGTGGAGTGGTGGGATGTTGGCGGAGGAGTCATTAGGTATTTCACAAATGAAAGAAATTATCACAAGTTATCTGTTACAGAATGGTATATAACTTCCACAGTTGCGTTACAGTCTGCTGGGACAACAAACGAAACAATATGTCCCTCTGTTCGTACAATATTGGATGGCAAGACTATGGCAATAACGCCGAAAACAACAAAGATATACAGAAACAGCGCTGGAGCAATTACAGGTAACATTTATTGTTTTGTATTTAAAGCGTTCAGCGGTAATTTGTAAATAGTGATTTCAATACTGGTGGACATGAGAATGATTCAGAGCCCCATGTATTTGGGGGCTTTGCTGGCTGTCTCCCCGTGCTCACCTCGTTACGTTCAGTTGTCAGCTGCATGGCGGCTCGGCTCATTTCCTGTATTCGCTGCATCGTTGGCAACTTTTTTTTTTCTGTTGTCAGAAGCTCAGAACTCATTCTGTCTTTTTGTCTGTTCTGTCTCCCTGTCTTTCCCCCATCTCTCTCTCTCTCTCTCCCCTTCCGTTCTCACCATTTACCTTCCATAACGTCTTTTCCGCGGAGGAATTAGTGCTCGCGTTAGATAAAGCGTCAGGTGTCAAGTCACAATTTTATAACTTCTCTGTCTGTCTGTCTGTCTGTCTCTCTCTCTATATAAAATCATGAAGGATGTTAAAAACGGTTTGCAGCTCGTCTTGTGTATGTGTGTGCATGTGTGCCCATCTGGGCGTGCGTGCATGTACGCACGTATCTATAAAGTGGGCAAAAAGGGTTGCTCGGGGATTTCTGAAGATGTAATAATTTTATCACCTCGCGCGGTAGATTTTGTTTAGTCGCCTACTTACTTGCAAATAACGGCGAGGTCATGTTGGAGGTAGAGCAAAACAAAATAATCAATCACTGTTGGCAGAAAAAAAAGCACCGAGTCGACCGCTTTCCTAATGGAGAAGCTTTTACATGTGACACGCACATACGCTTTGATCGTCAGGTAAAAGGTTGCTTGGAAAGACGTGTGTATATAGTTACTTATTACATTTTCGTGACCGTGATTTAAAGTGACATAAAAACTGCTGAGATTTTATTGCGTAAAATATATAATATACTTCGGAATTAGTTCAATAGTAATTTGACACGATTTAACAAAATAACTCGGATTTAGTTTGATATATATTCGACATGATTTCACAAACTATTTCGTATTATTTTAAAAGCAGCAGTGTTTTACTTGCGTATTTGCTGAATAAGATTATACTGAAGAGGAATTACGCTTAGATAAAAGAATAAAGCTGTTTGTATTTTGTGAAAGGTAGCAACATTTTATTTCATACCGTATTTTGGAATTTCTCTCCTTAACTCATTAGCCTTTGCGTTTTTGTTTTGTTATTGTTGTGAATGATGTCGCCTTTGTTTTATCGAAAAACCTTTGGCAGAAGGTTTCAGCTGGAAGACATCATTCTGCATCGACCTTTTCAGGCAGACCAATCTTAACGATAAATTCAATAGGATGCAGGTATATTGTATACTTTGCAGCCATGGCAACACTTCTTATTCTTTTATTCTTTTCCCCAATCAACTTCCATGGGATTGTGCTAACTGAAGCGATAATGCAGAGCGAGATTTGACGTCAGGGAGACAAAGAGGCAAAGCGGAAGTGGGAGTGGGAGGGTGAGAGGATCAAGGGAGGAGGGAAGGGTGATGGTGGCGGTGGCACGTGGTGACAATGGGCAACGTCTTCTGATTGGCTCTGAGCTCGCGACGGGAAGGCAGCTAAATTTCCAGTGTTGCATGTGGGGATCATCTGAACTTCGTCATCATGGCTGGTTGGTGTGTGGGTGGGTGGAAGGAAAGGTTGGTGTGTGGGTGGGTGGAAGGAAAGGTTGGAGGGTGGTTGATAGATTGATTTGTTCGGTTGGTTATAGTGATGGATACGAAATTGAACTGATGTTCCAGCTGAATTCGGTGTGACAAAAAAAATGTTCCTCGATAGCTAAATAAAACATGCAATGTGAACTCAATAAATAGAATATAACAATTTGAAGAGAAAATTATTAGAATGAGCAATTAGAAAATAGTTTTACTTTTGACTAAATGAACTCGCTTATAAAATCAAGCAAGCTTAAGCCGAGACTGTTCAATATGATATTACTAAAAATTCTGCAGAAAACGAAATGATGCGTTAAAATTTCTGCGGTAATTATTTCCCACAACAAATCGATCTCTCTCTCTCTCTCTCTGTATATATATATATATATATATATATATATATATATATATGTGTGTGTGTGTGTGTGTGTGTGTGTGTGTGTAAGGGAGAGGGGGGCACAACCTACTTTGATGATGAAAGCGTCCTTGCCTGTTATATGAGACATCATCTTCATTTGGCGATCGAATCAGTAGGATGATTTTTATCACGAAGAACGACCATGTCGCTCTCACATCCAATAAGGCCTAATAGAATGCGGATTCCAAATTAATTTACGGTTACTGTTGATCCAGTGACTGGCCCAAATGACGCCTTAACAAGAAGGTTGGAGCAACCGCAGTCTCTGCTTTACATACAGCTGCCGACCATTTCAAACGACCCTGGCAACGTGCCGTTAATACGACTATATAAAAAGATCGAAGCATATATCTTTGATATTAGGGCGTTTTACGGCATGATTCCTTATTGTCATTATTACTAATGTTGACAGACTGTTGTCAATATATATCAGTTTTCGTAAAGGTTAAGGGGGAAATAATGATTTGTAGCCTGCTGCTCGTCAGATCTTTGTGCTCTGCTGTGTAGAGGATCAAGAGGGAGGTGGGGGAGTGAGAAAAAGAGGGAGGGAAACAGCGACAGACTTAAACAAACAAGGCTGATGGTCGGTCGCTCGAAGTAGAGATAGGCAAGACAAGAAAGAGATTACCTGACAGCCAAATGCGGATTCTCAAGATACTCAGTTTGCAATACATACGTTTGCGCGCGCGCGCGCGCGCGCGCGTGTGTGTGTGTGATAATCTTTCTTTCCTAGTTAAGAGATGAAACAAATTGGATGCTCTTTCTCGCCCACAAGTGGAACCAAATCAGACTAAAGGTAAAACGTTGCATTCGGGGGGAACGTGAGGGGGTGGCCGGCTCCCTGGTGACGTCAAAAGTTACCATAGCCCTCTACATAGCTTCTTTCCCCCCACCCCCTCACTGTCTCGCATGCTCCCTCTCTCTCGATCTCTGTTAATCACCAAACAAACAAACGAACGAACACTAAAATCCATTTAGGTCACAACAAAGTTCCCAAAGTTTAATCGCTTAACTCATCTAAAATCATTTTCGTTGTCCAAGCGACATCCTATACAAACAATGAAACAAACAAGAAAGCAAACCAAAGCCCTGACGGCAAACCTACAATGTGTCCACGTAATGAATTTTCTCCCAGACTTGATTCTGTTGTGCGCGACAAAAGAGCAATTCATTAATGACTGAACTCGGTCGATCATTTTCTGTCCCACTTTCTGGACAGATGGAGCTGTTTTCTTGTTCGCTGCTGTACAGCGTACTTCGTGTTAATTACTCTCATGACACACCGCGGCAGAAACAGTCAGTTGTTGGATGTCTGATCACTTGTTCACCAGTGATCAGGGTTCGAAGCCCTGTTTCAGCATGGCGTTGTGTCCTTGGGGAAGGGACTTTACTCCCATTTTCCTCAATCCATGATGTGGTGTAGCGTATATGGATTTGTCCGAACGCAGTGACGCCTCCTTGAGCTACTGAAACTGAAACTCAATCCAGGTGTCAATGGTTACCCGGTTTCGGTTGGGGAAGGTTAACTCACTCAGTACGGCCAGTCCTCTCTTCTCCTCCACACAGACCCATCGGATGTCCAGTGTCTGAATGACGAAACCTTTAGCTTCCGTCGTCAGAATTGTGGTATTCTTTGTCAACATTCACCTCTTCAGTATAAGAGCCTTCCGCTTGCAATATTTTGATGATGGTAATTGGGGTGAAACGCTGTTAACGTCGTCTCTTTCGCCGTTCATATGGAGAGAGTTAAAACGGCGGAAGGAGAGGATCTGGCCCTGTCTTCCTGTGCGAAGCTGGAGACACAGTAGATATGAATTCACTGCCTCTGTGGCCGTGAAATGCGATGTTACTTTTGACTTGTAACCTGTGGCACTGGCAATTTGGGGCTGCTGCGGGATTACTGTTTAGTGCCAATCAGACTTTTGAGCCAAATCGTCCCGATTATATGAGAACATGAGCAATATGAAGACGTGAAATTCATGTTCTGCTCTTAAACGAATATTTTTTGTCTGTGTCTTATTCAACAAGAAATGAATGAGCTTCAATTACAACTCGCGTCACACTTCTTCCAGCACTTTACTAACGGGCAGTACATCAAAGTCTGTTAAACAGCTGCACAGGCGTATGCATGTGTGTGTGTGTGTGTGTGTGTGTGTGTGTGTGTGTGTGTGTGTGTGTGTGAAAATGAGAAAAGAGAAAGTGACTGATACTGAATTGTTTCACTGAATTGTAATTTCTTTTTTTTTTTTCAAGTAACAGATTAAACATATAAGAAATCAGTAAATCACATCAATGCCTGAAATACGCACTGCGCTGAAAGGGGGGCGGGGGAGAGAGAGGGGAGGCGGGGGGAGGGGCGGGGGGGTGTTGAGAGAGTGGCTGTTATATGCATCCTTCATCAACTCAGATTGACAGTCCAACCCCTCTTTGCCTGATCACTCGTTTCTGATGGCAAGAACAAATGATTTGGATTGATATACATGTATGTGATTACTGGTAACCCTATCGTCTCTGTCTCTGTGTCTGCCTGTCTGTCTGTCTGTTTGTCTCTCTCTCTCTTTCCTCCCACTCTCGACCGTATCGGCTTTATTTTTGCTATTCAGCAGGAAGCACACGTGAGCCATGAAGGATTTTCTTCTTGTTTTCTCCGAATAACATCTGCATCAACAACGTCTGCGTCAATTCACGTCACCCTCTTTTTGTGGAAATCTGTGATAACAAAAAAGTTTTCGTTTCAGTCATAATTTCCCATCACCGTTTACTTAATGAACGAAAGTTGTTTTAACATTCAACTCGTATATAGTTGCTTATAACTAGGTGCTGGTGACACTATCCTGAGATTTTGCTCGAAACAGAAAAGAACACACCCTATCAATAAGAAATCAATGAACTCGACCAGTTGCAGTCCCAGTTTTCTGAATACTTGCAGCATGTGTAATTGTAACTGAATATTTTGCATGACATTTTCGAAACATCCTTCATAATGCTGTTCAGGGTAGTTGGAAGCGTTCAGTTTCCTAGCTGAAAATAGGCCCATAGATACCTTTTTTGGATTGGTTGTGTGTGTGTGTGTGTGTGTGTGTGTGTGTGTGTGTGTGTGTGTGTGTGTGTGTGTGTGTGTGTGTGTGTGTGTAACCTACGTCGCGCATGAAATGCTGTTTACATATGTATAAGCCTTCATTTGTATCTCACTTGTGCTTGTGATGGCTTGTATTAACTTTAGATCGACATGAACATCAACAAGCTGGAAAAAAAAACAAAAAACAAAAAAAAACACCTCCCACCCCGCACTTACTGATTGAAGGTGGTTGTACTTTGACATGTGGAAGGAAAGGCACCGGGGAATGAAAGCGGTTTAGTATGGCTTGACCTTTTTGTCTGTGTGAAGAACGAAGCTCGGGGAGAAAGGGGTGGATGAAGTGGGTGGATGAGGAATGAGTAGGGCTTGGGGGGTGGAGGGAGAAGGAAGAGAAAAGATCAATAGTCACAATGCAGTGATTGATAGGAAGGGAAGGGAGTGATGATGACGGGCGATTCATATATTTGGGCTGGGGGATCTTTAGTGTTCGATTGTTTCTTCTTCCTGCTCCTGCTTCTTTCCCTTCGTTATTTGCTCTTCTTTGTTGATGATGATGATGACGACGATGACGATGATAATTCTTCTTCTTCATCTCTTCTTTGTCTGTCTGTCTGTTTCTGTCTCTGTCTGTCTCTCTGAAAACGTTTTTACACCTTTACTAGGAGACATTATCGCTGATAATCATTATCCATATGGGCTATAGTAGGATGTGCTTATTTGTCCACACCTGTTTACCTCGGCATTGCCACGGGGAAGCTAGCCAAGACAGCACAGCACAAAACAGGCAGCAGTGGAGATCTCAGGTGGCGGCCTTGTGTGACACAAAGCACACAGAGGATCAAGTAGGACAGTTTTCAGTTGATCTTAAACTAAATATCTCTGTCTCTGTCTGTCCGTCTGTCTGTCTCTCCTGTTGTTGTTATTGTTGTTTGGGGTGTTTTTTGTTTTGTTGCTGTTGTTGTTTTTTTACGCCACAAGGCTGCGTGTTCAATGGGCCATAGTTTCTTCTTTGGCGTGTCAACGTCATCATTCTTAATCATCATATGGCTGTAGACATATTCCGTGCACAACCTCTCAGAGGGATTGTATTTCCATCATTCAGATTGACAGACAGAGAGACAGATGGATGGAAGGAAAAACAGACTTATAAGTGAACGGACTCGGGAAGGCGAACACGATGGATGAAACATGAATATAGATATAAGTAGGCAGACAGACATACAGAGAGAGGGCGAGCTGCTTGGATGTATTTACGCCGCCACCCCCACCTCCACCTCCAACCAATAATAAATGTGTGTGTGTGTGTGTGTGTGTGTGTGTGTGTGTGTGTGTGTGTGTGTTTATCTATCTATATACCGTTCATGACGATTATCTACCGAGTCATGCTTGACGAATTGTAATGGAGAAAATAGGTTGGCAGCCCCCCCCCCCCCCACGCCCCCCCCCCCCCCGGCCGCCCCCCCCCCCCCCCCCGCCCCCCTTACATACACCCATAAAAAAGGAAGATAGGAGGAAGAGGACTAGTCAGAACGTTTGGGGAGTTTGACTGCACGAAATGAGCAAGAGTGCAGTGAGGTGTGACTGACCAGGATGGGGCAGGAGCACAGCAGAAAGACGACGTTGACGGCCATCATGAAGCGGGCGAACTCGCGGCCCGCCCCGTGCACCATGCTCAGCTGCTTGAGGTACTCGTTCTGGTCCTTCACGCGCATCACCGTCACGCACCGCTCCATCCGCCGCAGCTCGCGCGTCACGGCCCAGTTACACAGCAACAGGACCACCGTGCACAGCAGACCCTGCACCAGCGTGAAGACGTTGTGGGCCAGGGAGCGGGAGTCCAGGAAGCCCACGTACACCAGCAGGTGCTCGCCGACCTCGGCCAGGTGCACGGCCAGCTGGAAGCCTCCGATGCCACATGACAGCGCCGTCAGCACCGCCACCACCGCCAGGAGGGCCAGGCACGTGCAGCGCGCGGCGTAGAAGTAAGGCGCGCGCAGGGCCAGGAAGCGTTCGATGCCCATGACCACCACGGTGCACTGGGCCAAGGACCAGAAGGAGGTCAGCATGAAGAGGAAGGCGGAGTACGCGGCGCTGTGCACCAGCTGATGGTAGTCAGCATGGGGACTACCTGGACTGGTGGAAATCACGGCCTGTCTGGTTGTCCCCTGCACGTTTGGTGTCGTTGTCAGTCGCCCCAACCCTGAATCTGTGCTTGACGTTGCGTGTGATCCGTTGAACGAGGGTTTTAACGGCCGTGGGGGAGAAGCGGGGCTGCCCGTTGACCCCAGGGCGGTGACAAAGAGAACCCACAGCGGCAGGTAACCGAGCAGAGTGGCCAGCAGATCCGCTGAGGACAGCACCAGGACCAGCAGTTTGGGAGGAATCAGTCTCCGGGTGCGCCAGATCACCCTGGCCTCGTGCAGCAGCAGGGTGACGTTGCTGACAGTGATGATGGTGACACTGATGGGGGTCAGCACGTGCTCCACGTCATTCACCTCCACCAGCTCCGCCCAGGACTCCACGTCTGTCAGAATGTTTCCTTTGGTGGATGTCAGAGTGGAAGTCCGCTGGTAACTCACGGGCTGACTGACACTTAGAGTGGCCGAAAATGTAAACATGCCGCCAGAAGTTGCCGAGTCTGTGTCGGTTGTCATCGTAGCAGGCTGGGTGAAAAGGTTTGGGATCCAACTTTACCGGTAGTATGAAACGCCGATGGTTATATCACACGGCTCGACGAAACGCTAACACGTCCAGGGCAGCGATGAGTCTGTGGCCGGTCATTGAGGTGTTGGTGGGCTGTCATCGTTGGTTTTCCTCCACAGCTGTTCGGTCTTGAAGTTGTTAGAAATATTGTCGTCTGAGCTTTTGTATACCTGAAATAGACGGTAAGATTTTTTTTCATAAATCTATCAGCATTTTAATCTTGTTTAACAAGGGATTGTTTACACAGTATTGTAAATGCTGTTTGTAACGATACGATAATATATAATAATTATGGTGGCGATAATTAATTGTCTTGATCACAATAGATGGTATGGTAATAATGATGGTGACAGAAGTGTGATGACGACGATTGTTTCAGTTACTGAAGATGACGATGGTAGCAGCGATGATACGTGTCTCGGCATAAGTCTACATTGGTGTTGGGTGGGAACCGTGAGTTAAAGACAGCTGATTTTCATGGACACATGAGGTGTATATTTTGAGGTTGGAATGACAGACACAGAGAGACAAATCAGAGTCAGCTCTTACCTTAGTGTTCGACTGTAAGCATCAAAGTGCCAATGAAAGATAGCAAAAGATAGCTGCCATCTGTATACACGTTGCAGCCTACTTGTTGATTTTCAGCACAGCACAGAAAAAAGTTGAGTCACCTTCTTATGGAGAAAGGAACAATTGTTATGCTTGATCTTATTCTGTGATTTTCTAAAAACAACAACAAATCTGTGATTATCAAAAACAAAAGTAAACTTTAAAAAAAAAAAAAAGAAAAAAAAGATTGGTATCCGCCTGAGACATGTATGACAAAATAAAATCCATGGAAGACAAAAGAAGCAGAATGATCACGGTTTTGTGAACGAAGCGCAAAAACTGGCAACTGAGATCCTTGTCGATTTTATTGACGACCGAAGACTGGCAGCAAGGAACGTTGTGAAGGAGACATCAGCGCATTTGCTGGTACATTAAACCATGAAACAGGCTGGAGTAAAAGGCCATTATCAAGTGTGTGTGTGTGTGTGTGTGTGTGTGTGTGTGTGTGTGTGTGTGTGTGTGTGTGTGTGTGTGTGTGATTTGTCAGTCTTCGTAATCCATGCTGAGAGCGAGCGAGTGAGCAAACGAGCAAGCCAGAGAGAGAGAGACAGAGACAGAGGCAGACAGTGAGACAGAGACAGACCGACAGACTGACTGACTGGCACATACAGGCCTAATTATTTAAAGAGAACATGAATCATTTTAATTAAAATAGATAAACATATTTACTTGCATGCAGTTTGTAAGTAACGAAAGACAAAATCGCAAACCATAAAAATATTTTGTCAGCAGATGTATTAGTTTGAAAATGTTTGGCATTTTATCAACATTTTTATTTAAACTTTATAGCCAATGGACGATAACTGCACATTTCGTTTAAAACACACACACACACACACACACACACACACACACACACACACACACACACACACACACACACGCACACACACACGCACACACAATCGATCAGCACTGACCGTTACTGAAATGAAAGTTAATAATTGTTATCATTATCACTATTATCATTATTTTTGTTATTTTACGTTTAACAAAAAATCGCAGATGGCGCATTATAGTAACAATGAATCCTCCATTTGTTGAAGTCTATAACATTGTAAAATGTTTGGTTCTGTGTCAATGCTCAATTTGACTAAGCTGATAGTCTCTAGTGATTGTCTGTCATTTTTGCTTCATTAGTTTTTACCCGCGACGCCTGTTATAAGTATCATGTTTGACTCTACCAGTTTTGCTCAGCATTTCTCAACACATCGCATATCCTGTCCATTTTGGCATTCATTCCCTGTTTCCTCGAATCCGTGCATAATTTCATTGCTTTGGAGAAGCAGGACTGAGAACGAAAAAAACGAAAACAAATAAACAAATTAAAACCAAAAACAGCACAGAAAGAAACGTACCCGGTTTCTTAAATTTGTCGATTTTTATTATTTTTTTCTTTTCTTATATATCTATTTACTTATTTATTTATGTCTTTACATTGTTACAGTGTCATATAATGATTAATTTCGTTGACTTTAACCCCTTTTTATATATCAAGAAGGATTTTTTTTTTTATTCTACCAGATTTAAATAAGAAGGACTATATTGTCGTTAATTGCAACTTTGTAAAAAAAAAATTATAAGCTGGAAACTACAGTCCGTTGGAGCAAAGCCATCTACATGTTGAAGTCACCTCTTGTCAGCAAATATATTTCAACACCATAGAACGAGTAGCAGACTTAACTTACCTGTTGCGGTCAAACAAACCAGCGCGAACTCACCTGTCGAACCAAATTCCTTCATATGCTTTTGCGGTTCCACAGGAATATGCCATGTGGAGGTGTACAGCAAGGGTCTGAGTAGTGTTTCTGCCACAAAAAATCCTTACCTGCTCTGTCTGGCACTGCAGGCAGGCAAGCAGGCAGGCAGACAGGCAGAGAGATGCTTAGCGGGTCGATAGCAGGCAGTGCTGAATGTAGAATAATTGGTTTCTGTGGCAACACAATACCTGGACCAACCGTCCGTGGGTCTCGTTTCCTTGGCGAAAGAACCCCCGCTGAGCGTCTTGGCTTCTTGTTACTCTGATATACGCGCAGAAAAGATTAAATATTTGTTCATTTATCGTTTTGGTGATTTTTACCTGTCTGTCCGTCCGTCTGTATAAATGTGTCTTTCTTTCTTCGACTCTCTCTCTCTCTCTCCGTCTCCTATAGGAAATGCAGCAGTGTGGGGTTTTACTCATTTAACATATAGTCTATTGTAATTTTGCATTGAACAGGTCATTGGATAGAAATTAACTGGTCAATGGTGGGGTGGGGGCGGGGGGTAAAGATGAAAAATAAGAAAGAAAAAAGGAAGAGAGAAGGAAAGAAAAAACAAAAGAAAAAAGATGATGAAATGGAAAGATAGGTAGGACAGACAAAAACTGAAAAACCAAAAGAAGGGAGGAGGGGGGGGGGGGGGCACTGAAAAGCCTATGGGAGTGAAGACAGAGAGTAGCCCAACAGAATGAAAAGAACAAATTACGACTGAAGAAATTAACAGACTTTGGCATTAAGAACGGAATGAAGGGAAACAAGCAAGGTCTTCATCACAGTTATCCATTATGTTTGGAATTGTGTCACAGCCCATAAAGGACACACAGCCGGTCCAGCGGAGAGGCCTATCAAAATATAAATAGTCTCAGCAGCAAGAGAGTTCATTTCTGCTGTGTCTGTCCATGCAGGTAGATTACCACACCATTCTTCTTCTTCTTCTTCCTCGTTCGCCTCCCATTAGATGAGCAGCCTGGTGTCCTCGATGAAGGCTGCCGTCCGTCGCAGCTCCTCCAAGGTGCCGTACAGTTTGGCTTCCACTGTTGTCAGTGTTGGCCAGTACTTCCTCCTGGATGTTGCATGCGTCCTACAGTCTTGAAGGATGTGGTCGGTTGTCATTGGTCCCTCACCACAAGGGCACTCTCCACTCTGTCCAATGCCAAATTTTGTGTGCATGTGGTGGAGCAGGCGGTTGTGTCCAGTCCTCAGGCAGATCTTGACCTGTTCCCGTCGTTCCAGCAAATGGTATCTGTCTTCTGGGTTATAATTGGGGTGCTGGAGGCGCCACTTTATTCCTTGCTGTGCCTTGATGACTGTCTTAATTTCATCGTATGACACCAGTTTGTTGGCCTGCTCCTTCTGTGCACCGTCTTTTGCCAGAATGTCCGCTTTTTCGTTGCCTCTGATGCCACAGTGTGCTGGTACGCATTGTATCACCACTTTCTCCACTCTGGCACTCAGGGCAACAAGGGCTGAAGTGAGGTGGTTCTGCTCTTTGCAGCGGGAGTTCTTGAGGGCTTGGAGCACGGAGAGAGCGTCTGAGAACACCACCACCTGCCCTGTTGTTCTTGTGGAGTTCTGCTAAACCGTCGTGGCTGCTTCACAGAGGGCTTCTCGCTCAGCTCGGAAGTTGGTGGATTATTTTCCTGTTGGGATTGCAATTTCTTCATCTCCGTCTTTGTATCGGAAAAGACTCCAGCTCCACCGTCCCTCGTTGCTTCTGTGGAGGAGCCATCTGTAAAGACATGGGTCCAGTCTTCCTGGGTTTAGTGGTTGCAGATGTACTCCATGGCCAGGGCCTTCCTTTGGGCCACACCATTCGACATCTTCTCTCTCCAGACGTTGCTGAGGACGTATCTAGGACAACGCATGTTGAAAAAACAAATCAAAACAAAACAAAAAACACCCCCGCCCCTCCCCCCCCCCCCCCGCACCTCTCTCCCCCCCCCCCTCCCCCCAGCCCCCTTCATTTGTGGTCCTGGGCGGTCCACATGGACTCCAGCAGTTAGAACTACAGTGACTTTTTGCTGGTATGAATGCAGGCTTTGTAGATTCCACGTAGCGACAGCTGAAATACTTTCAATCCATTAACCGGTGTATTTTTGTAATACCCCAGGTCGTCATCCTGGGCGACGTTTCGGCACGGTATCCTACACTGTGCCATGGGGGACGTCGGGTTTTTGCTGGTTTTTTTGTTTGTTTGTTTGTTTTTTCCGTGTTGCTGAAATGCACGAACTTCTGTTTATGTCCGTGGCTGAAATGTCCAGGCTCTCCGGGTCAACGTGGGATAACCCCTCCACCATTTCATGCCGTTGATGCCCCTTGCCGTCACGAGTGTAGATGTGACTTTGAGCCCCCTTCTCACCCCAGTTCAACTCTATAACCATCACCACCAGCTTCGAAGTCCTCAGCCTTGGGGGGTCGTATCTGTCTGCGGCCAGCACTCACAGGGGTCAGGACGTTTTGGGGGGAATAGCGGGGATGAGATCTCCAGCTATCTTGTACATCAGGCCATACTTTTTCTTCACGTTGCGCACATGAATCCGAATCTGAACTGAATACTTTCAAATACGTAAAAACTCTTCAGTCCGTAATATCCGTTTATATACCCTGTAGTAAAGACGTTTTGAGAAGAGAGTGACTTCTCAGGGCGCCGAATTCTGACACGTTCCCAAACCGTGGCGGCTGATCGAATTCAAATATCGCAGTTATCAATGATGCCGATCATGACAGAATGCGATCTCTACGTAGCACGTGTTGAGACCACTGTGAGACACAACACACGCACACGCAACAAAAACCTTCGAAGCATTTTGACACAATGTTCTCTCTCTCTCTCTCTCTCTCTCTCGATGAAATTAAGTTAGCCTATAATGTTGCAGTGCGCTTCATGACTGCAGACAGTGTAAGTGGTATTGATCTGGGATCTATTATCCTTGCACCAAAGATTCATCCCGGCGTATTACGTGCATGCATTATTATATTTTGTTCAAACGTGCGTACAGTCAGTCTCTCATATGGACGTTCGTACATCTATTTCTCTATCGTCATTCTCTTCGTTTCCGCATGGATGTATTTCTATAATATTGCCAGTGCGCGGCGTCATTCCTCCAGCTTTCCACCCTTTATGTAACAGTGTATGTGTGTGTGTGTGTGTGTGTGTGTGTTACACAGTATGCGTGCGTCATGTGTGTGTGTGTGCATGTTACACACACACACACACACACACACACACACGCACATGTTTGATAGTTTGACCCCGCCAGGCGTTGGTGAAAAGCTGGTAGAATACAGACCCACGTGGAAAACGTTACGGAACGGATTCTCAATGAGGAAAGTCGGGGGGGGGGGGGGGGGGGGGGGGGGGGGGGCGGGACAGCATGGGAGGTACGTCCCAGAACGTCCCCCGGGGGCCGTTTCAGATCACAAAAGTGACAACCGTGGGACGATTTAGGACACTGACAAGTCCCCCGGGGAACGACTTGGGACACTGGCAATTAAGCCCCCTGGGGAACCTACGGGAAGGGGGGGGGGGACGAGTTGGGACGTTACACATATATCTAAATGAATAGCTCTTGTGGGAGAAAAAGCCACTTCATATACAATTCTTTGATTAAAGCACATAGGCTGTTTATGCGTTTACTGAATACTCAGTACTGATTTCAGTAGAACACACATAGAAAAAAATTTCCAAGGGAACTAGTGTACATGGGAAGACGTAATGAAATTAGTGTAATTGTTGCAGTTGGCTTTGGGACAGAATTTGCCTCTTGGTGTTTATCAACAGCTTTGTCAGTCTATAGGATAGTACCAGTTTTGTTGTACGGAAATCATATATGCTTGCTCAGATTTATTTGAAACACCATGATTTTTGGAGCAACAAGAATCTACAGTATTTCAGTGATGGCTCAATTAATAATAATCTGATTCTCAACTAATCTATATAAATCGCATCAGAAAAAAATATTCCAATAAATTGCATGTTTTATATGAGCTGCGTTATAATAAGACCCTAATTCATGATGGATTGACAGAATCAAAAACATTTTGTGTCTCTATTGGTTATACTCCATGCCCCAACAGTCAAAGGATTTAATATGTATTCTTGTGTAAAATGTGAGAACCCGCATACTCACATGCATATCTGTGATATATGTATGCATGTGTGTGCGTTTATGTACCTGTGTGCAAGTGTACTTCTGTATGCATTTAGTGTGTTTAAGTGTATGCATATTCATACTGTTCATAAAAATGCATCTTCTCACATGCATGGCATATGTCGATGAAGAAAATGGGTAGGTCATGTGTGTGCCTATGCATATGTGTGTGTGTGTGTGTTGTTTGTGCATGTGTATGTGTGTGTGTGTGTACAAATGTGCAGGCAAACAAAATGCATACAGTTCCTTAACGTAAATGCTTTGCTCCAATACTGATGACTAAAATCAAGAGGTTTACATCAATGCTAATTCATCACAATTAACAGCTTTTATCCTTTTTGTTTGTTGCAACAGGTACAGTCCTGCAAAAGCAAACAAAATCACTGTAACCTGCATTGTGCTTCACAATGCCGCGGTGACCTTGAATTACCAGAGCGAAACACTGATAATGTCAACTCAGACGATGGTACAGGATTTGGAGCTGGTAACGCTGGTGACGGGCCAGAACAAAGGGCTGGTGAAAGAATCACCAAAAGATATGTGATTGTAAATTAATTTTTCTGTTGTTTTTTTTCTTCAATGGATAACTCTCTGAAAGAAAATAAAGTAATAAAAACACTCATGTTCTTTAGTGTGCAATATAACAACCCATTTTCTTTTAGGGTGATGGTGGTGTTTGCGCGTGTGCGCATTGAGATTGCAGTCCTGTATGTCTGTCTTTGAACATGATTCTGAACGACAGATGACAGACAGGGCACTGAAGTGTGAAACCAACAGCAGGTGTCAAAGAATAACCGACCCCCCACCCCTTCGCCCCCCCTCCCACTCCCTCTCCACACACACATGTAGTGAAAAATTCTCAGAAATTCTTTCAAATGTTTTGGGTTTTAAAAAAAATTCTCAATAGAATTGAGTGATAAATCATGAAATGTAATAACATGAAATGATACACTGCACAATTTCTTGTAATTTCTTGTATGGTGTGTTGCAATAAAATCTTTAAAGGCATAACAGTGATAAGACACTACACAGAATTGCCAGCAACAGTCTGCTAAAAAAAAAAAATAAATAAAAAGGCATATATACGAGTGTAAACAGATGCCTATTTTCTTAATTAAATAACGCAGAGCTGTAGTCAATGAAACGGATCCTAGCATAGCTGTTAGGATTTTCGAGATGTCTGAGGATGTGGCAGAGCCCTGTGCTAA
The DNA here is from genome assembly GCF_041734735.1 of Babylonia areolata. Lineage (NCBI taxonomy): Eukaryota > Metazoa > Mollusca > Gastropoda > Neogastropoda > Buccinidae > Babylonia > Babylonia areolata. Next base: position 83,213,503 of record NC_134876.1, read on the forward strand.
TGGCATCTCCAACTGATCTGTTAGCTCTACAGGCGAACTAAACGGGATCGAAAGATGGAGGAATGCAGGTTTTTAGAAAGTGCAGAATCAAGCGTTCAAATGCTTTCATTACGCCTGATGTTAAGGCAACGGGACGATAATCATTAAGACAGCTATGCTGCAGTTTCTTTGGAACAGGAATGACTGTCGATTTCTTAAATCAGAGTGGCACCACACATGACTGAAAGGATATGTTAAATATGTCAATGAAAACACTAGACAGTTGAACTGTGGTGGTGTGTGTCCATCGAGATCGATGATGACCATGGTTGTCATCCAGCTGGGGGATGGGGGGAGGGTGGTGGTGGGGTGGGGGGGAGGATGCTCATGAATCTATCTGTGAATGCGCAGATGGCTGAATAGTCCAATCTGCGCACGAAATGTTCGCTGACAGTTGGGGCAGACAAAGACAGGCATACCATTGTCAGGGAGCTTGTTTGCCCGTGACTTTCTGGCCTGCCTCTTCTGAACAGCTGCAGCAGTCCTGTTGGCCTCGCACAACTTGGCGCCTTTGTGCACAGCAGCACGCCATTTGTCACGGTCCACTGCAGATTCCTCCCAGTAGTCAGGGTTGATATCAAACGCTTTCAGAGAGACTTTCAGAGTATCTCTGAAGCGCTTCTTCTGACCTCCGTGTGATCTCTTCCCTTGTTGCAGCTCGCCATAGAAAAGCCTTTTGGGCAGCCGATGGTCTGGCATGCGCGCCACGTGTCCAGCCCAGCGAAGCTGGCACTGCATCAGGATGGTGAAGATGCTGGGAAGGGTGGCTTTTGCGAGCACCTCTGTGTCTGGGGTCTTGTCTTGCCACTTGATGTTCAGTAGCTTCCTGAGGCATGTTGTGTGGAAGTGGTTCAGCTTCTTGGCGTGTCGTTGGTACACTGTCCAAGTTTCGCAGGCGTACAGTAGTGTGGGGAGAACTACTGCTCTGTAGACCTTTAGCTTGGTCTCAAGACTAATGCCTCTTCTGTTCCAGACATTTGCACTGAGTCTACCAAAAGTTGCGCTTGCTCTTGCAATCCTGACGTTCACTTCATCGTCGATGGTCGCATTTCGTGACAGTGTGCTGCCAAGGTATGTGAACCGCTCCACCGCACTGAGTCTCTGACCGTTGACTGTGATGTTGGGCTCAACGTAGGGTTTCCCTGGGGCTGGCTGATGGAGAACTTCAGTTTTCCTCGTGCTGATGGTAAGGCCGAAGTTCCTGCTGGCAGTGGCAAACTTGTCAATGCTGAGTTGCATGTCAGCTTCAGATCCAGCGTTGAGGGCACAATCATCAGCAAACAAAAAGTCTCTGATGATGTCTGTCATGACCTTCGTTTTTGCTTGAAGCCTTCTGAGGTTAAACAACTTACCATCTGTTCGGTACTTTAGGCCGATTCCAACATCGCCATCTCTGAAGGCATCAGTAAGCATTGCAGAGAACATGAGGCTGAACAGCGTTGGAGCCAGGACGCAGCCTTGCTTGACACCATTTGTGACAGCAAAAGGAGCAGATGTTTCGCCTTTGTCCTGGACTCGAGCCTGCATGCCTTCATGGAATTGGCTGACCAAGGAAATAAATTTCCGAGGGCATCCGTACTTGGCCATGATCTTCCACAGTCCCTCTCTACTCACAGTGTCGAAGGCCTTAATGAGGTCGACATAGGTGGAGAACAGATCAGCATTTTGCTCCTGACATTTCTCTTGCAGCTGCCTTGCAGCAAACACCATGTCGGTGGTTCCGCGCTCTTTCCGGAATCCACATTGGCTCTCAGGCAAATGACCTTGGTCAAGGTGTGCTGTGAGGCGGTTTAGTAGGATCCTGGCAAGTATCTTGCCTGCGATGGAGAGCAAGGAAATGCCCCGATGGTTATCACAGGCTTGCCGGTTCCCCTTTCGCTTGTACAAGTGAATGATAGATGCATCTTTGAAATCCTGGGGGATCGTCTCTTCTTTCCACATGAGCGAGTACAGCTGATGGAGCTTCTCAGTCAGCACAGTGCCTCCATCCTTGTAGACCTCTGCTGGTATGGAGTCTGAGCCAGGTGCTTTGCCACTGGATAGCAGACGAATTGCTTTCTGGGTCTCAAGAGGTGTTGGCGGATCGTCCAGTGCTTCGTTGATGGGGACTTGTGGGAGACGGTCTATGGCTTCATCATTTATGGAGGAAGGGCGATTTAAGACACTGTTGAAGTGCTCAGCCCAGCGTTCGAGAATTTTCTCCTTCTCGGTGATCAAGGTATTCCCATCTGCACTGAGGAGGGGGGATGATCCTGAGGATGTGGGGCCATAGACTTCTTTTAAGGCATCATAGAACCTCTTCATATCGTGCCTGTCAGCATATCCCTGGATCTCATCAGCTTTGTCACTCAGCCACTTATCCTGCATCTGGCGTAACTTTTGCTGAACAGTCCTGCGGATGGCATCGTACACATCCTTTTTTGATGTGGACTTTGGGTTGCTCACTAGACAGTTGAACTGTACACTTCCTCAAAAGGCCCGGTGAGATGTCAGGGCCAGCATCTTTTATTTTCAGACGACTGAAGGGGCGTCTGAGTTCATTCTCTTGGACAATGAAATGGGGAGAGGGGTACGTGCTTTTGGGTGCAGTCATGTCAGAAGTAGATAATGGTTTGTCAAACCTAGAGTAGAATGTGTCGAGTTTGTCTGGAAAAGTTCTGTCAGTGATGTCGACTGTCTGGTGGGTCATTTTGTAATCGGTGATGTTCTGCAATCTGGTCCACACATTCCTAGAGTTGTTTGCAGACAAATGTTTTAATTTTTTTCTTATTTTAAAACGTTGCCTTCTCAATGCATTTTTCAACACTTCTTTTAACCTTAATGTGGACTATTCTATCACTTTCACGAAAAGCTGTCCGTGCATGTGAGCTAGCATATCACTGATGTCATTTTCTTCATATCTAACAACAACAACAGCAACCTAAAAAAAAAAAAAAAAAGAAAAAAGAAAGAAAAAGCCACATATTCAGTTACAAACGTCGTCATTACATTATTCCGTTTCCAGTCTTTTTTATAAATTTTAATTTCAGAAATGTTCCAATGAATGGCCTTTGCACAGTTTTCCAAAGGTGTCTTTAAAATAATATACACATTTGCCTAGTACACACACACACACACACACACACACAACGTACACTGTCACTGTCATTTTTTTCACAGAAACACACACACACAGTCAGTTTTGATCAATTTCCTTCCTTCCTTTCTTTAATATTCTTTTCCCCTCTTTGCAAGATGGTCTTTTTTGTTTTCAAATTTTTTTTTTCAGAACTCAGAACTGTTTTAATGTAAGGCCACCGACCTGTGTACATATGGATGCATGTGTTGTGTGTGTGTGTGTGTGTGTGTGTGTGTGTGTGTGTGTGTGTGTGTGTGGTGTGTGTGTGTGTGTGTGTGTGTGTGAACAATCAATTAAAAAAAAAATCGAAAACATGAACAATCCATGCAAACACTAACGCCGGCATAACCTCATCCCGGCCCCAAACTATATGCCTTTAAAAATCATACGATTCAATAATATCTATTTTCCCTGTTTATATGTTGCTAATCACATCTTACATTATATTGATTATCAACTAATGCTTAATATTACCGATTCAAATCTCAGTTTGTTAATTAGTCAAGTTCGCTCACTATTATCATTAGTATTTCGTTCTAGGGGTGTTATATTGTAATTAATCATTTTTAAAACAAATTTTCACCAGTTATAATTATCAGTCTAACACTGACACACACAGACACACACACGCTCACACAGACACAGACAGACACAGACAGACCCGGCAGCGCCGGACCGGCAGACACACACACACACTGGCACACACACACACACAACACACACACACACACACACACACACACACACACACACACACACACACACACACACACACCTTGACACACACCCACACACATGCGTGAACAGCAATCTACTTTTCAGTCCCTCACCATGCAGTACTGGCCGTCTTTTTCCCCTACGTACTTTGTTAAATAGCACCTATAATAATACATAGTTTTCTATGGCGCGATATCCAGCACCAACGGCTGCTCAAAGCGCCTTACATCATCAAGTTGACAATAAACATGCCTTAAAAAACACATCAGCCGGTACTGATCTGACAATGGAAAACATCCAGTAAGTGTGTTCATATGAATGAAAAAGCTCACTTAAGAGATGAATCAGATTATAAAAGCTATGAAGTAAACTAAGGCTTAGATTAAAACAAAATGCATTTCATAGAAAACTTTACACACACACACACACACACAAACACACACACACACACACGCACACACACACACACACACACACATATATATATATATATATATATGTGTGTGTGTGTGTGTGTGTCCCTCCCTTACCGTGAGACACACACACACTCACACAGACCCACACACGCTGACATTAAATATCAACTGCACTAAAAACAAAATTGCATAAGCATTATTTCTTATTTTCTAACATAGAATTCTGTTCGGACATACTAACATGCCTACACACTTACACACGCGTACCAGAGCACTCAGCTGTACCCCGGCTCACAAACACACTGATGCACGCACGCGGCACTGACACACACACACACACACACACACACACACACACACACACACTGACACACACACACACCCATTAAAAAATAACCAGACAGAAAAAATGCCATCACATCTAAGACCAAAACTACATCAGTAAAATACACAATGCATTAAAACAGGACGACAAAAATACAAGTTCAAAAATAGTTGTTAACAGGCATACCTTGGTTTAACTGTTTCGCCCAGAACTGACAAAAAAGCTTACGGAAAAGGTACTGAAGTTTTCAGATCTGACTTAAACGAATGTAGATCAGAGGCATTCCAAAGAGATGTACTTCAGGTAGAGAGTTCCACACTTGGGGAACCTGAGCTCTGACAGACCTATTTCCAGCGCCGCGGCATTTCAGATTAGTCCTTGGAACTTGCTTTAAGCAACTTTTCAGAACTGGATCTTAATGTTCTGTGGGTTCATATGTTTCTAATACACTGGCAGATCGAGGAGAGATACAATGGAAGAGACTTGTCAAAATGTTTGAAGGCGAGTGTTGCTAACTTAATAGTGAATGCGGGGCTCAATTGGAAGCCAGTGTAACCGATTCAGCAGAGGTGTAACATGATCAAATTTCTTTTGGCGAGAACCAGTCGCCAGTCGGGGGGGGTTGTCACGAGTATCGACACGGGGGAATATCGACACGCTCAATCACTCCAGAAGATACTTTGTCAGTCCCAGTCGTGTGAAAGAGTCAGTGTAAGTTTATGAAGCACACTTGGGACATGATTTTCAGCATGTGTTCCGGGGTCAAATTTGACATGACAACAGATAGTGTGTACGCCTTGACTGGAGCATGCATACGCATCAACATTCTCAGATCTCGAACATGTCGATACTGTGCGCTCGAGCTAACAAACTAACCACTAACATCAAGTATGCTTCCAATACCAACAACTTCAAGAACCTTATCGATAATCACAAAATTTTAAAAGACATCTGGTTTGACTTTGATGGTCCAAGATAATTGTAACTGGGTCTACTTGGACTGAGACAAGACTGATAACGACATAGCATAAAGAAGGCCGTGAGGCCTTGTGCTAATCATAAATGAGACGGGGCGTAAAAAGCCGTGAGGCTACGATGATCAACATCAGCCCCTAACCTGAACCTGAACCTGAACCAAACATGCGCACTTCTCGAGTGTGTACAACATTGCTTACTACTGTTATTTGAATTTGTCAAAAATATTGTGTCACATGTTCAGTCACATGATCTTAGAGAGTACTCATGTGACATTTCCAACCAGACTTGCGTGAAGTCAAAGGGCGAACATATCGGAAGCTTCGTTTTGGGGATTTGCTTGTGACAAAGGGAGGATCTTAACAAACACGTTAATTAAAAGTGGAAGGTGAAGAAACGTCAAGTTCAAAGCAGACGACAATGTTGATGATACGGGTTGGCGTTGTTTTAACTTTTATCATGTGCGCTTCGTCAGGAGCGATCGTGAATGAATACCCAAGTAAGAAATGATCGGGTAAAACTGAGTTTTCGTGTTTCAATTCTTATCAGTTAGCGACTTTTTGTTTCTGCCTTTGAGTTGATTATGCATAACGTGTGTGTCTGATTTGTCAAGAGAGGTGTCTAGATTCGCTACAAACTTTGTTGGACAGTCACTGTAGTGGAACAGTTGAGACGGTGAGATGGAAAACATAGCAGTTAACTACAAGTTTATGAAATGCTCCAACAAATGCTGGCAGAAAAGATCTGTCAGCTCCCTCAGAAATGCTCATAGAACTATAAGTATGATGTCCATACATCGCTTGTATCACTCAGCAAGTCACAGAATCAGGTGACGTGCAGTGCTGCCTTAAGTTTTGATTGCTGGGGCTGTGTTCAACACTGGGCTTGGCATCAATTAAATCAAGTTCTAGAACTGCCAGTTAATTTGCAAGATCTTTTGTAACCCATTTAGACTCATTAACCTTGATGCATGAATGGGCAGCAATGTTAATTGACAAGATAAGTGTTCAGCAGTTGTAGTTTATTATTAGAAAAAAAAAAGAGAGAAAAAAAAGAAAAAAAAAAGAGAAAAAAAGTGTTACTTCCATATTTTACTGTACAGGTGATGCTCAGCCTGAAGTCAGGATTGAGTTTGTGATATAGTGTAGTAAAAATACCAGTTTGTGAATCAGTTTGTCATTTGATATTTTATTGTCAATAATCTAATTGAAGTATATTTTGTGTTTCACCAAATAATTTATGTGTATGTTTTGTACAGAAGAGGAGATCACATTGACCACTGGCAAAGAGAGTTGGGGCTATGTGACAGTGCGACCTGAAGCTCACATGTTCTGGTGGTGGTATAAATCCACTAGTCCTAAAGGCTACACCAATGTGCCCCTTGTTTTGTGGTTACAGGTCTGTTTAATTAATGGTTTACATATGGTGTTCATATTTCAGTATTTATAAAAACAGATTCACCAGTGCTGGTGGGCAAATTCTACTTTTAGTTGCTATTTTTATGTCATGCATGTTTTGAATTTAGCAATTGTTTTTTGTATCATCAAATGATAATAATAATAATACACACACACACACACACACACACACACACACACACACACACATCTATGCATATATATATCTCTCTATGTTATACATATGTATATAATGGGTGAAGAATGAGGGGTACAGAATAGTGTTGATAGTCTCTCTTATTCCACAAACAGGATCGCTTCTTAATTAAGGCGTTACTAAATAGCAAATGTCAAGCATGCTGTGCTTTGCAGCACTAGTAGTTAGCAGCAGACAGCCTTAGGTCAGTCAATGATTCCCTTGTTCCTTCTGCTTTCTCATCTGCCAGTTTCAGTTTCCTCAGTTTCTTCAGTGACAGTGTTGCTGTGCAGTTGTTTGACACTTTCTACCCACAGGAATGGTATACACATTAACACACTTTCTACCCACAGGAATGGTATACACATTAACACACAAACACATTAGGATAGGGAAGGGGGTAGATTTTTGTCTAAAATCACATTTAATTACACATACTTAACCGTGACCCAACTAGTGCAGACTCCGGCAGGGGTCTGACATTCCTGTCCTGCGCAAATTACTATCTGCCTATGCGGAGAAAACGAAACTACAGCCGATAACCTCCCGGAAGTAGGTAACCTCCCCTTTGTCCTGCTGGCTAGCGCGCTCTTTTTGTTGTTAACATTTAAATCTGTAATTATGTATGTCATTTTGATTCTCTAATGACATAAGTGGTTGAGGTCTTCTGACAGAAAACCTGTACTGATTTAGGTTGATGACTTGTTACACTTGACAAATTATACAATTACTTTGAGTTACAGTTCGACAGGCGAGGGAAGCCTGAATTTCACACAGAGAAATCTTTTGAGAGTTTTGTGACACAATACAATACAGTGTGATACAGTACAGTACAGTACAATACAAATCAATGCAACACAAAACACACAAATTACACACAAATTATTCTTTGTCATAGTCAAAAGAGGAAAGAACATGTGCAGTGATGTTTTGAACGGAAGAAAAGAACAGTTTAATGGAGATATTACGTGTCATGTTGTGATATCTCAGGGTGGACCTGGGGGCTCCAGTACTGGGTTTGGCAACTTTGCAGAGATTGGGCCACTGGACCAGCAACTGAAACCCCGCAATACAACATGGGTATGGTCTTTCTCATGACATTTTCTGTTTAGAAAAAAAATCATCACATTTTCTACATTTATCATCTGAATTTTATTTTGATTGGAAGCTTCCTGTTGAAAAATGTTTTTCTTTCAACCATTAGAAGGACAAGTTTATATACATGTCATGATGTGTGATATAATGCATAAGTTTTCAGACATTAGTGAAGGATTAGGCCTAAATGAATGATTTTGTGTTGAACAAATGCATTTTTCTTTGTGTGTGTTTGGACAGATACCTTTCTTTCTTGTCTGAGGATGTGTACATTTTGCAGATGGTGTGTGTGTGTGTGTGTGTGTGTGTGTGTGTGTGTGTGTGTGTGTGTAGCTTTACTGGGTGCAAATCATATTAATCAAACTATATTTGAAGAGAGATGATCCATTCAACATTAGATAAGTGTACCAATCAGTAATTGGGGAAAAGCGAAAGTCTAAAAGGAATATCAGATTGATAGAAAAACAAAGCAAAATAATCAACAAAAAACACAGAAATTAATCAATGTGGTTGAATAGCATTTGAAAAAAATGAAGTCAAGGAAAGAATAATTTTTGAGAAAGAGCTGAAGCAGATGAGATCTTGTTGTTAATTGTATCATTTGAATATATACAGTAGGCAAAATGTGATAATTTTTCCCAAACATGTAAACATGATATTTTTTTGGTATAAGCTTTATTTGCATGGCCTTAATTTTCTTTAGTGCTTTATATTTGTGACCACTATTTCTACAACAGGAGTGACTGTACTGACTTGCATGTTTCAGCTGACCACTGCAAATCTGTTGTTCATTGACAACCCGGTTGGGACAGGGTACAGTTTTGTGGACAGTGACAAAGCCTACACTACAGATGTGCAGCAGATTGCTGCTGATCTCCTCACAATTTTCAAGGCCTTCATTAAGATTAATGAAGAATTATCTGTAAGTTAGCTGAAGTCTTTGGAACGTAGCTAGTTTACAGGCATTTACCATGCTGATGACTCTGAATTTGTCGTTTGTTTACTTTGTGTTTTTATATTCTGTTGTACTTCCTAAAGAGCAGGTAAAAAACTGATTGGTATATATATATATATATATATATTGGTATATATATATATATATATAATATATATATATCTGTATGTTTTTGTTGTGTAAGAAAAGCCTCCTAAGTAAAATTGTACATTTTTGTGTGTTTGGTTTCAATGATTTGAGACTAAAAACATTGTTACTATTATCATAATTTGATTGATTTAGCATGGAGACTCCACTCTTACTGTTCAGTGTCTAATGCTCCATATTTTATTTATTTATATATTTATTTATTTATTTTTGCTTAAAAATACACAAAAGATATAACAGATTTGATTACATTTAAACTTTCAACTTGAAAATAAATATTTTAACTTGAAATTGAAATAAGATATGCATGTTCAACTAAAACAAATGAAATATGTGTGACTTGTTTATGGCAGTAAATGAGTGGCTGGACATGTTATATCAGATGTGTACCAGGATACAATAAATGACAGGCAAGTAGTGTTACTCTTGGTGAAATAGAAAGGCATACAGTTTCAAAAGTATACTAAGGTATGCCAGTATTCATGACTAGGAAGAGAAAGGAAAAACAAAACAAACAAAACAGAAACAAATGGAATCCAAAGAAAAAAAAAAGGAAAAAAGACAAAAAACAAACAAACACAAGAATTATAGCAAAACCAAGGGCTTTTCCATTTATTTTCTGGAAAATAAGGAATATTATATTTGTTTTCTTTTTGTTTCACTGTTATTTTACTGCCCTTGAGTGCCCAAAGACAGAAATTTCAGTCCCCTTCTGGCGTGCAAAAAAGTGCCCCAGGATGAAATTTCCGTCTGTGTCATTATAGAGATTTTCCTATCTTAAAATCATTAATTCAGTAAATCTTGTTAAATTGCCATCATTGTATGGTGTGTTAATTTTCTTTAAAAAAGAAAAGAAAAAAAGAAGATTATTTAAATATTTCTTTTAGTAGTTTGCATGCTAGCATTTTATTTATTCATTATCTTTTTGAATTATTGCCCTCCATCACCAAACAATCCCTTGGCATGAAGATAGGCGTGGCACTGAAAGGGTTGATAATTGATATGATTATACTTTTCATTTTTGTTTATTTATTTATTTATTTTTTGCAGACTGTACCATTTTATATTTTTTCTGAGTCCTACGGTGGGAAAATGACAGCTGCTTTCAGCCAGGTCCTGTACAAGGTATGTACCTGGTTTTTACTTTCATGCTAATTACCTCTGCAATTGATAGTTTACCATCATCAGACATTTCAACTTTGAAAACTGCTGTTTGCATAGTGGACCTTGCTACCAAAGAAAATGCCTAGTAGTGTTGAGAAAGATCAAATTAGTGTTCCATTCTGCAAACTGACCCATCTGTAGAGTCTGAATCTGAAAGATTTGTTATGAATTTGCTGGCAGCATCATGGTTTACTGTTTTTTCTGACTTATCAAATGAAGTTGCAGAGCTCAGTGAATTTCAGCAACCTCCTTGTTTACTTTTTTTTCTGAATTATCAAATGAAGTCGCAAAGTTCAGTTCAACAATCAGCTTTTGCCCTTTAGCTTAGAATGAAGACGTGCGCGCACACACACAGACACACACACACACATACACACACACACACAGAACACCATCCAGCAAAATTAGTCCTTAAAAGGTTTTTCTTGTTTTCGTTCTGAATTGTCTGAAGGAGTCATAGAGTTCAGTAAGAATCTGTTGGCTTTTGTCCTTAAAGTCACAGATTTCAAAGCTAAGTTCATGATGAAGGCAGGTTTGTATCCTGTTGTCAGTGGTGACTAGGCTGTTAAGTGTTTGGAAGTGGCTTGTTATCCACTGTTGTTCAGAGTGTAGGTTGGTCTGATCAAGGAAATGTTTTGCTCGTTTAAATGCTTTCTACAGACTGGTTATGAGTGCGTTTATTTTTCAGGCTGTGCAGGCGGGTGATATCAAGTGTAACTTTAAAGGCTTCGCTATGGGTGATTCCTGGATTTCCCCAGTGGATTCCACCTACTCCTGGGGTCCTTACCTGTATGCAAATGTATGTGTCATAAGATGGATGTTGGTATTTGTTATGATAATAATAAAAGCAGCAGCAGCAGTGGTCGAGTAGTTATAAAACAGCCTCCCTGTGGCAAGAGCCCTGAGAGCAGACACAAACATGTGGAAAATGTATCTTATATGATACTGAGAAGACTCAGAAGGGAAATTTTGGCATTGCAATGAATATAACCTCCCACCCCCCCCCACCCCCCTGCCCCCTCCACACTTTATTCATTTAATACAAATATGCACGCAGCCACACAGAGAATTTCTGTCAGGAGGCCTCACATGAATTGGTCCATGTAGGCTACATCTCATCCTCTAAGAAAAAAAAAAAGACAGAAACAAGAAGATGACCAATTAGAGATAGCTTGTGGAGGAAAATTAACAGATTCTTGACTAATACACAAACCCAGTGAACTGGTCAAGTCTGGAGAAACTCCCTGTTAGGGTCTGTCCAACTGAATGCTACATGATTGAGAAGGTGTGGCTTCAGATATGTTTGTACAAGTGCAGTTTCTTTGTCTTCTGTATATGCATCATCTTTGTGTAATCTGTAGTACATTTTTTTGTTGCATTAATTTCTCATTTTTTCACTGATGTTGAATAAATCCATCATACTTAATTGCTGTCAATGATTTTTTTTTTTTTCTATTCATAAACCCTTGTATTGTGTGAGGTCGAATCCTGTTGCAATCATCATCTGACTGACATTGAAACTGAATGACTCACTTTGTTTACACATATGAGCAAATAACATAGCTATATGGTACAGCGAGTTACATGTTAGCATTACTTGAGTTGTATACTTATATAGTTTAAAAAAACCCAACGTATTAACGTTTTGTATTGAAAAGCCAGAAAAGTGGGTGGATTCAGTTGCCATTTATTGTCTCATTACTGAAGCTCAGTTAAAACATGTCATTCAGTTCACTAACAATGATGACAAAATTCCAATGTCTGTGTATATGTGCTGTGTTATTACAGTTCAAGCTAGTCCAGAACATAACAGAATTGTTTGTTACCTTGGGTGAATTACCTAGGGTACTGGGTCATTAAGAATATTTTGGTGGGATCACATATGAAATAGTATTGACACAAAATGAAAATCATATACAAGTGCTAGTATTTGTAGGAATTTGATTTGATATCCATGTACATATATATGTGCAAGAACAAATACTTAGAGACGCACTAGTTTTCAAAGGAAGAAAGTTTTCCATAAATTTCTGTTGCTCTTTTTCCAGTCTTTGATAGATCGAACCCAGCTGATTGCCCTTAACGAAACAGCCAAACGTATCGCAGCATTGATCAAAGATGGTCAGTGGGCAAAAGCAACAGATGAGTGGTCATTGCTGGAAGATGAGGTGGAGAACAACACAGATGGTGTTAACTTCTACAACATTCAGAAATGGGGCAGCTCAGAGCAGTCCAACTCCAAGTTCTCTGTGAGGTTGACATCCTTCGGTGAGCATACACATGTGCTCACATGCATACATATACACACACTCACAAATATGCACAATCACACATGACCATACACACACATAGGCGCATATGTATCTACATAATTTTTACGCACACACTCACACACACACACACAAGCACAAACATAATGCTCAGGCAAACACATATTGGTAGAGAGCATTCATGGTTCAGTTTCTATGCCTCTTCCAAATGTGACTGATGACTGGGATTTTAAATTTGTGCTACTGTGGAAGGAATTTGCAGGAAAACACATCTGCGTTTTACTGTTACTGCATTTTGTACATGTTTGTATATCTGCTGAAGTGTATGTATTATAGATGGTTTTTTTGTTTTGTTTTTTCAAACTGATATTTGTACGTCCGCTGTTGTGAATGAACCACTACATCTTTCTCTGTCTCTGGACTAACACTTGGAACAAGCTTTTTGCTTCATCAAATCTGTGCACTTAGCTCAAGTCTGGCCTTAAAATCTTCCTCTTTCCAACATCACTTTCCCTCCCCCACACCCCATTTCTATCTTTTTGGTCTCAAGTTTCTCTAGCTTTCTATTTACATGTATATTGATAAGTTTTGTGTGGTATTCATCTGAATACCCTTGAAAATGGAATATGGCTGCCCACATAATGGGTCGTACATGTAAAAAGCCCAGTCATACATACGAGTGAATGTGGGAGTTGCAGCCCACGAAGGCAGAAGAAGAATCCCGCTGAATCATGCACGCGTGTGAATGACCGGTGTGAAAGCGCTTTGTCTCTGCACAAGATTCAGCGCTATATGAATACTTTTACTAAGATGTTTTTGCTTCATTTTTCTCTGTCAAAAACAGAGTATGACCGCATATATGGCGCGGGTAGAAACAGTCGTACACGTAAAAGCACACTCGCATATTTGTATTTCTTTTTACCACAACAGATTTCTCTGTGTGAAATTCGGGCTGCCCTCCCCAGGGAGAGCGCATGGCTATACTACAGCGACACCTATTTTTTTGTATTTTTTGCTGCGTGCAGTTTTAGTGGTTTTTCCTATCGAAGTGGATTTTTCGACAGAATTTTGCCAGGAACAACCCTTTTGTTGCTGTGGGTTCGTTTACGTGCGCTAAATGCATGCTGAACACGGGACCTCAGTTTATTGTCTCATCCGAATGACTAGCATCCAGACCACCACTCAAGGTCTAGTGGAGGGGGAGAAAATATCGGCGGCTGAGCCGTGATTCGAACCAGCGCGCTCAGATTCTCTCGCTTCTTAGGCGGACGCGTTACCTCTAGGCCATCACTCCACATATACGAGTGAACGTGGGAGTCACAGCCCACAAATGAAGAAGAAGAACTTCATCTTTTCATGCTCATGTTTTTACATCTGCAGTTGTGAATATTCCCATTACATCTTTTCGTAATAATGCCTGCTGTTGTGAATTATCTGTGAACTCTTACTGGTTCTGTCTTTGAAGCCCCTTTTAACTGTTTGCAGAACATGCTGTTCTCCGCCACCTCAAGCCTTTGCACGAAGACAGCCTGTCAAAGCTGATGAACGGACCCATTCGAAAAAAGCTGGGCTGCATCCCTGACAATGTGACATGGGGAGGCCAGTCAGGGGAGGTGTTCACCAAACAAAGTGGAGACTTCATGAAGCCAGTCACTGACATAGGTCTCTGGGTCTTCAGTGCTTATTATTATCTGCAGTTACCATTTCTTTTCTCCCTTTACCTTTGTGCTGCTTTTTCTGTAGACAGTTTGTATTGAGCAGAGTGCAGATAAGGGGGAGAGCCTCAGTAACACATGTCTGGTGTATAGCTGCCTATGTTGATGTACTGCATCTGCTATCTGTAGACATTCCTATTCAGAAGCAGACATGAGAAAATAAACTTCACTGTTTTGCCCTCTGGTTAAAAGTGTTGGAGTCTCAAAAATATGTTCTGTGAATCATCATGAATAAAGATATGCATCATTATATGTTACCCATTCAGTTGAAAATATTTGTTGTCAATATTTGGCAGAGATATTTAGATTCATTGGCAAGAAGCTGCTTGAAGGAGTAAAACTTTTCCGTCATGGAAAGTTCTTTTGGGTTTGTTGCAGTGGACAGCATGATTATGGGCACTCCCTTGAAGGTAGTGGTCTACAGTGGGCAGTTGGATCTGATTGTGGATAATCTGGGTAAGTGACTAGCTTCCAAATTAAATATGGTAATTGTGAGTGAGACCATGTATTCTGTGCTATGTGTCAACCAGACTTCAGAGCTAAATCTTCAATGCTTTGTCTGCGATGTTGCCAGCACATTGGTTTCTATGTAGTGTGTATGACAAGTGTTTGGAGTTTCTGTTATGAAATAGCCTGGTCAGAAAGCTTGTGGTAAACTTATGAAAAGGTTAAAACATTGCTAGATTTGATCAGAACAGTTGTCTGAACATTAAAAGTGATATGCTGATCAATGTTGAGGGGACTGTCTGGCTTAAGTGGAAACGTTTACACTTTCTGCACAAAACATTTGGTTCAACAAAAACTTGCTTTCTGAGGAGCAAAAGGCATAATGTGGATTGATTGAAACACTTTTACACTGATTTCTTTGCAATAATTCTACTGATATCTTTATGAACTCTATTCAATAACATGCTTTATGAATTCAAGTTTAATTACACATACTTAACCGTGACCCAACTAACATGCTTTATGAATTCAAGTTATGAATGAATTTTTGGCTCTTCACCCTTCATTTGAAAAGCCACCATGTCGGTTTCTGTGTGGAATAATCAACAATTGTTTTATTGTGTCTTTATAGTGTCCAAGCCAGAAAGTTGTAATAAAGGCAGGAAAACATTGGAAAATAGATTTTACAGTGAAATTTGTCTTGATATCAAAATAGTGCCATGCTTATCAGTGTTAACTGCCTTTAGGGGAAACTTCACATACCTGTACAAAACTTTCGGTTCAGTCAAAATGTGTGTGTGGTGGTGAGCAAAAGATATAATTTGGATCGATTAATGTAGTTAAGACTTTTTTGTCGAGAAATTTGTATTGTTTTTACTTGTTTCTGTCACAACCCGTAAGGGGTTGGCCATGAACCCCCGCCCCTTCCCAGATTAACTAACGTCCCAACAACACAAACACGGAGACACAGAAAAGTTCAGCTCGTTTTACTATGGTCATGTAAACATACATAAATAAATGAACGCCTCAAACCCAAGCATTACTCACACACACACACAAAAAATAAAATAAAATAACCTCTAACTACTGCACAATACAATTTGCTGTCAACTGCAGCGCCAGTTCTGCTCAAACACGAAGCCAGAGTTCAGACATTTGCTGACAGCCAAAGACGGACCACGCTGGTAGTTGCTGGCTGGAGCTGGTCGGGCAAGAGGGACAGTGGGAAAGTGGGAGCGGGAACGGGAACGGGAGTGAGGGAGTTTCGGGGTGACATGTTAGAAGGGGGACGAGGACCCTTCCAGACTTGTCCCGGAGACCCGTCGAAGGCAGTGGCATGGAAGGGAGGGAAACAGGAAAACCTGTCACCAGGTAAATGGGCACACCGCTGCCCAGGGTGAAACACAGACCCACACACACAGAAAGAAGGGGGTGACAACGAACACACCCCACTACTTCTGTAGGACGACACCCAACAGCTCCCTCGCTGGAACGGTGATCCGTCTCTTGACAGAGCTTGGCATCAAAAGCCCAGAGAAATCTTTCTCTCCCCACCATATAGACTTCTGAACTCACTCAGAGTTCACAAACCGTTCAGGAGAAGGGACATGACATACACATATCCTCAGATATGCACGTGTAAAAGCATGAAGGGGGACAGAGGGGGGTGAAGGAGAGGGATGGAAAGAGGGGGAGAAGGGAGAGAGAGAGGAGAGGGAGGGAGAGAAAGGGGGAGAAGGGATGGAAAAGAGTTGCACATGAACACAAGCATATCAACTGTCACGAGCCGTGACAGTTTCATTTGAATTTTATTTCCATTTGGGAGTTGGCAGCTGTATGTAGATTAAGTATACATGCTGTCTGTGTGTTGATGGCTGACTTTGTGCTCGTGATTTATTCATCTGTTATTTTACAGGCACAGAAGCGTGGGTGTATCGCTTGAAGATTGCAGACCAGTTTTCCAAAGCCAAGAAGAATGCAATGGAGATAAATGGAATTCCTCAAGCTTTTGCAAAGATAGCAAAGAATTTTGAATATTACTACATACTGGCAGCTGGGCATATGGTATGTTTAGATAATTGACAGTAGTTATTGAAGACATGCATTAGGATAGACAGTAGTCACTGAAAAGACGGAAAAAATATTTCATTAGTGCTGTGAATTGCATATCTGTTTGGGTTAGAGTACAGTTTTAAGCAGTTCAGAGACAGAACACTGACAAGGCACAAGTTACTTTTCAACAGGAAGTTTTCTTCCCAAGGATATGTTGAAGATACACATACTCATTATGGCTCAATAGTGGACAAGATGACTTGGCTTAGAATGACTTCCACTTGAAATACATGTCTGAGTGACTGAAATTAACATAGATCATGGACTTAACTTGTGCCGTGTGGAACTACCTGCCACCATGACTGGCTCTTACAATGCAGGGAAAGACAGTCATAGCAAGTTTTTTTTTATTTAAAAAAAAAAAAGGTTTCTTTATGTAATGTCCCATAGCTACTACTTCAGTTGTAACCCTATGGAACAGGATGTATATTTTTGGTGAGACAGGAATTGCAACCAAGTCATGTTTTAATTAGGAAGTTTATTATAACATGTAGTGTTATGTCCTACAATTGCTGCTTAGTCTGCACCCAATGTTTGATGTGTATTTTCAATGAGAAGAAACTGCAAGCCAGGCTGCTTATATACCAGTCTGTCATGCTTAATGGGGATGTTATTAATCAAGTGACTGAAAATAACCCCTACTTTTTTTCTTGAAAAACTATATAAAGTTCTTCTGGTTTTACAAGTTGCATTGAGTCATGATCATGTTTCTGATCAAAGAATATAGTGATAATAGATTTACAAGTAGATGTAATTCACTTCTTTCAGTATGTCAGTTTTGATGTTCATTTCTTATTGTGCTGTGTGCAGGTACCCGCAGACAATGGACCAGCAGCACTGTTGATGTTAAAGAGCATTGTTGGGGAATAAACAACAGACACATCTTGATAATGCTTGTACTGAGCTGTCCTGTATCCACTGCAGTGCAGAACTGTCCTCTTTCCATAGTCAAGTTGTAATTGCTTTATTGATGTTAGGATAGGTCTAGTTTGTGCTTTAAATCTTCTTCTTTTTTATGTCTCTGGACTTTTCATATTGTCGAGAGAGGAGCTTGATGTGCTCACCTTTTTTTTTTTTTAATGCTTGAATTGCCTCTTTTTTTTCTTTAATAGCACCAGGGTAACATTTCTCAAGTGTTTGAATCTCCAAGCGACCATGTCCGGACTGGAATAAATTTTAGTAGAATTTTATGATTGTAATTTCTGGTTTTTATGTGTAATGTTGTAGCTCAAACTTGTTCAGTGATATTTCATGTGTTTTGATTGTATTGAGAAAAATGGATTTTACTTTTAGCTTTCACTGGTGGCATGTTTTCCCTTCCACAAAGTGATGTTCAGTATCAGACTTATCACTAAGATTTACCCACAGTTACTAAGGAATATGATTCAGGCAAGGATGTACTGTAAATAACAATCTACTTCCTGTGCATGTGTATGCGTTTTCAACATTTCTAAGATAATGCACAGAGCGGAGTTAAACCAAATTCATGAGGGAAGTGATGAGGTCAGTGACTAAATTAATTCTTCAGTTATGAAGGTCACACAGACCTTCTGTTGCAAGTACATAGAAACCTATCCAGTAAAAATGAAGATAAGTGAGGATGGTTCAGTTTGTGCACTCTACTGCATGGCTTGCCATTGTGACTTTTATGTGGTTCATGGCAGACACAAGCTCAAGTTACTACTGACAGAAATTACAAAACATCCTAAAATTGGCATTTTTAGGTTAAAAATTTTCTGGAGAGTACTTTCTGCAGCATACAGGTCTGTGAGGTACTGGGTACTTTGGTGAGTGACAAAAAAAAATTTGCTTTTTGAAATCAGACGGGTACTTGTACAAATGATTTTTGTTACCCAATAGAGCGAGAAGTGTAGTGGGAAGATGGGGTGTATTCATATCAAATCCCTTGTGTGTTAGTCTTCAGTGCTTCTGTGACTGTATGTACTACAGTTTTGGTGTCATATACTGTACCATGTCAAACTGATGCAAACTAGGCCTATTGGTTTGCTCTGCTTGGCCAAATTTCGCGCGGCTAACAGTGAAAAGACGGGCCCACCCGCTCTCAGCCAATCAAACGCCTCTAAAAACTATAAGCGCTTAATCATTCCTTTGGCCAAGGCTCTCCACGCCATCTTGTCAGGTTTACGCTCTGTCTCGTCTTACGCTTTTTTCGGCTATTCAGCGTATCCTTTTGGCCTTATTTTGTTAAAAAAAAGAAAAACGCCATTGTCTAAAGAATTTTTCACATGTGACATTTGTGCAAGCACAAAGTTCTGAATATCATATGCCAGTGTGGTT
Source organism: Babylonia areolata (assembly GCF_041734735.1). Taxonomy (NCBI): domain Eukaryota; kingdom Metazoa; phylum Mollusca; class Gastropoda; order Neogastropoda; family Buccinidae; genus Babylonia; species Babylonia areolata. The sequence continues at coordinate 83,232,889 of NC_134876.1, forward strand.
GCTATTTAATGCATATGTTATTATTGAAACTTCGAACCCCCCCCCCTCCTTTTCTTAAAAATTTTTTTTTTTTAATTGAGTAAGCATTTATAGTATTTGTGAAAGTTCAAATGACTGAATTCCATATGGTGCCATTACTGACTGTTTTTAATGTAAATTGAAACACAGACATCCTTTTAATCACCCCTTTTTCTTTTCTTGTGAATGAAGACGATTTGGATTGATGGTTCAGTATTTTTTCAATTATGTGTTGGATCATCTCTGGATGTACTGAAACTTACATATTTTTATGTCCTAAACTTATGACATTCATTAAGAACTCTCAGTGAGACTGTCATGAACACTTTGCAAATCACTAAATGTTACTGTTTGAAGTAATTATGAAAAAGATTATCACCCACACACACACACTCAAGACCAATCTGTACAAACAAAGGGTTTCATTCTTTATTGCATAATATAAATTGTCATCACCATCTTTTTGTTTTGGTCAGATGAATAATAGTATATAGTATTTACAGGTATATAGTATTTACAGAAATATGACCACATGATCAGTTGTCACTGCTGTTCCATTGATAAGATGAAATGAAAATGTGACAATGTTTACCAAAACATGCAAGCTGAATTGAAGACACTGAATTCCATATCATTTACATAGTTTTCAACATGAGAGTGAGTGTTTATGTTTATTCAGCTCTGAAGAAACTTAGCACGCCCCTCCCCCAATACGCCCTATCCAAAAAGAAAAAAAAAACAATCATGCATGCATAAAAGAATGTATGCAACACCATTCTGCCCAGGAATCCCATTCATTGACTGAGCGTAAGTGGAGTGAAAAATATGACCATGCTTGATTGTTTTCTTTCAGAAATGTTTTATGGTTTATGATGGCAGTCTGTGCAAATATACATGTGTTTATTTTAGAAGTACTGTTATTTGCAACTTTTAATAAATAACTAAAAACACATCAGCAATCTTTAAACAGTCTATTCCCTGACAAATAGGATTTTGATTGTGTGTATGAGTGTGTATGTGATGTAATTATTTCTCTTTTTTCCCCCCTTCATAACTAACATTTAGGAATTTTTTCAAACATCAATGTTCATGTAATTTGCATTAAGGCAAAAGATGGTAATAAGAAAAATGCTTCAATATTGACAACAAGAATGAAGAGTACTCAACATAATGATGTCTGTTGAAGATGAAAACCTTCCAAGAAAGAAACGGCAGCAATGTTACACTAAGAAGCTAAGATGGGCCATCCTTTTAAAAACTATCAGCTGTACACACCAGAAAACATCAACTCTTTCAATGCATTTCTGGTTGGCAGTAGTGTATGACTGAAATTACTGTTCCTGTCATTTACATTAGGGTAAAAGATAAAAATAAGAAGCATGCTTTAATATTAACAATAAAAAGAATGCTCAGCATGAATGTCTGTTGCAGATGAAAACTTTCCCATAAAAGAAACAGCAGCAATGTTACACTATGAAGCTATGAAGAGCCCTCCGCTTTTCTTGAAAACTATCAACTGTACGCTCCAGAAAACATCAATTTTTTAAATGCACATTTGGTTGATCTGAATGTTGGCTGTATGACTGAAATTACTGTTTGTGTATTTTACATGAAATGACGGAAATATAAGAGTACGCATCATGAATGTTGAAGATGAAAACTTTCCCACACAATAAAGAAACAACAGTAATGTACACTATGAAGAAAAGATGGGCCCTCCCTCCTTTCTAAAAACTGTCACCTGTGCACACCAGAAAACATCAACTCATTAACTGCATAACTGGTTGATCTGAACGATGCTGTTTGACAATCAAGTTGAAAGATGAAATCTTCCAGTCCACTGTATGCTCCACTGCTGAAGTTTTGCACCGCTCAGGACGTTGAAATCAGAACTTCAGTTCCAGACATTCTCTCATTAGAAAAGTCACAATTTGCACTATTGTCCTGTCTCTTTTGCCTACCAGTCTTCTTCAATCAAATCCCACAGGTAATTGGTGATGAAAAACCGTGACACTTCCTGGGAGTTGAGGTTGAAGGTTTTGACTTCATGCTTGTTGCTGATAACTAATAGCAGTCAAGGATAATTGTTGTCTTGATATCTCAGTACCCAGGAAACTGAAACAAGCTATCTACAGTTTTACATGTATACAGTGCAACAGAGTTTTACTTACATTCAGTGTAACAGGCATCACTCAGGTAATTATCAGTATATACTAAAGTGTTTTGCGATATTGCTGCTGGTCCTACAGCTGCCAGAATGGTGTCCTGGGAATGCACAGTGTGGGCAAATGTGTCCTTTTGTATCAACAAGCATTGCACATATTTTTAAAAATAAATTTATGTGTGTTAACAGAAGTTCCAGATTTAACAACTGCAAACATTTGAATACTAAGAGATTAGCAAGGTACTTTGACAAATATGAGTATATTAGCATGAATCATGAAGGTGTGTCACACACAAACAAGCCTTTCACTCTCAAGATTCATTACATAGCAGTTCAATTTTTCTCTCTGATATTATATAGTGATAAACACTGCAACTTCTTTCCCCAGACATATGGCATGATCTTTTTTGTGTTATGATGTGTGCACTGTAATATAGGTTTTTGTATTGGTGTGGCCTCAGCAGACTTTGTTGATTACTGTAACTCAGTAACTGCCAAAGAATGGTGGTGTTCACATTATTATGCATCTTTTTTAAAGAAAAGAAAGAAAACACACACGACCACCACCACCATCAGAGTAGACTGAGCCCTGCATGGTATGTTCAAGAACTAAAGGCTCTTTGTCACTCTTGAAATAAAAGCTAATTTGCGTTTACAGGTTTATTCTGACCCAGAGTCTTGAAACAAAAGCTTTTTTTTCTGCCGTTGTGGTGTGGACATCCAAGGATGGTAAATAAATAGCCTCACTGAAAACTTCTTATTTTATGGAAGTGTCTTGGCCTGAAGTTGTATCCCTTTAAAGGTTTATTATTTCAAAATGATCCTCAAAATTCAAACCACATAATTTTACAATATTTCAAAATGACCTTCAAAATTCAAACCACATAATTTTACAACAATGACAGAGCTTTAAAGAAAATGATGAATGACTGAAACAAGTGAGGAATAATAAATTCAACCATCTGACATTAACTTATTTGGTCTATCACAACTGTCTAGTAGTAGTAAAACGAACAAACAAACCCAAAACAAAAAACAAGCACTATAAGCAAGGAACGGTTTCTCTCTCTTTTGTTTGAAATCTATCATTTTATCTGTCATAATGTGAAAGAAATAGTTGTTAAAACAAAGTATTTTACTTTGAAATCACAGCAGCTGCTACCATCCTGGTCCTTTTTCCAACTGTAATTGACTAAATTGATGAGGATAAGATATCTGTTCTCGCTCTCTTAGATTTGTCAGCAGCTTTTGACACTATCGACCACTCTATCCTCTTGAACAGACTTAAAACTTCCTTTGGTATTCGTGACACTGCACTAGCATGGATCACGTCTTACCTGTCTGATCGTACACAGAAAGTGTGTGTAAATGGTACATACTCTAGAGTATCTGCCTTGAAATATGGTGTCCCACAAGGGTCCGTCCTAGGTCCTGTTCTTTTCGTGCTGTATGCGGCTCCTGTGTCGGATGTCATCAGTCATCATGCGATGTCGCATGAGAGCTTTGCTGATGACACACAACTTTATCAGTCGGCTTCCATAGCTGAATTTGATGCACTGGTGACTCAAACACAGGAGTGCATTGCTGGCCTAAAGGACTGGGTGACTCTCAACAAGCTGCAATTAAATGATGATAAGACTGAACTTATGATAACCTGTCCAAAGAAGTTTCGTCAACATCCTTCCTTTCCTGACTCTGTTTTGATCAATAGCACACCTGTTTCACTTTCTCCCTCTGTTCGCAGTCTTGGTGTAATCCTGGACCAGTCTCTTTCCTTCCAACAGCACATTTCGAATATCTGTAAAGTTGCCTATTTGGAACTGCGTAGAATCAGCTCTATCTGCCACTATCTCTCAACCGATGCAACCAAGACACTTGTATGCTCTCTGGTTCTCTCAAGATTGGATTACTGCAACTCTCTTTTGGCCGGCCTCCCCAAATACCTGTTAGACAGACTCCAACGAATTCAGAATAACGCTGCCAGACTCATTTGCAGAGCTTCTAAATTTGACCATGTTTCTCCTCTCCTTCAGTCTCTCCACTGGTTGCCTGTTTCTGATCGAATAGACTATAAGCTATCCACTCTGACCTTTTCTGCAGTCAACGGATCTGGCCCAAAGTATCTTTCTGAACTCATCCATATCTATACCCCGTCTCGCCAGCTCCATTCTTCCTCTGATACTTGACTTCTCAGGATACCTCACGTCAGAAGTAAGACCTATGGACACAGATCGTTTTCTTTTCAATCGCCAAAGACGTGGAACAAGCTCCCTGATAACCTCCGTCATTCTGATTCCCTCGCATCTTTTAAATCTCGTCTCAAAACTCACCTTTTCCCTCAGCAATAAGTTCGATTGTAGCAGGTCCACAAGTACATGCATGTATATGAATGTGTATTGTGTGTGCGTGTGTTTATGTAAGTTTGTGCCTGCCTATGTGTGCGTATGTGTTAGGGTAGCTGTTAGATACACATGTATGTTAAAATGTATGTATGCAGTGTGCGTGCGTGCGTGCGTGCGTGCGTGCGTGTGTGTGTGTGTGTGGTCACATTTTGGTGTGTGTATGTAACATAGATATAATGTTTTATGTTATCAAAAGCGTTTTTTGTAAAGCACCTAGAGCAGATTTCTGGATAGTGTGCTATATAAGTATCCATTATTATTATTATTAAATTTATCAAAATCATAATGCATAAAATCAAAAGCTGACTTTATACAATAAAACTTTCAAGCAGCCTTGAAAGAAGTGATTACAAACTTTTACTAGCCATAAAAAGCCAATATACATGATCTGTTTGCTACCTAATAATATAAATGCGATGTAAAAAGCACCTGTAATTTAATTATAAAAGTTGCTTAAGGTCAGTGAACTGCACATGGAAATAAGTGTCTGTAAGGAAAAGGATACATCCCTTGATTTCATGAGGCTCACAGTTGTATTGCCAGCGTAAGTTGGTTATGTTGCTGTACAGGTTGGCGTCACATCTATGAACATGTCATGGTAACATCAGTACTGAAAATCTCCTTTGTATGGCATAACACAAAGTGTTGATGCTGTATTTCATTACTTTCCAGTTTCATTGTGATATTATGATCTTAGGTAAATAAATACTAATTACACATCAGAAATCTATCAGCATGTAAACCCATATAGTTGTTTCTTTTTTCCGAAGTGCACATGAGGCAAGATCAATCAAAATTCATATAAATATATACGATCTATTTTCTTTCTTTCTATTTCAGACCATTAAAATAAAATATATCAGTCATTTACTGAAAGTATTATGCATATGTGTACACATACGCACAGGCACCAGCAACACACTTATTCTTCAAGTTTTACTGATAAGAAACATACAAGACCTTCTATCAACTTACTGTCCCATACAATAACCAAATCAGTAAATGTATTCTCTCATCATCTGTCTTTATAATATATATATATTTTTTTTAACTGCATGCATACTGATCCTATATTGGCAAAAGTGGGATCAAAACAGACAAAGAGTGGTGGTTCTTTGTTGCTGCCCTACATGCCAGAGGGCATTACAGGCAGTAAGTATGGTGCTGGAACATAAAATCAATGAAGTAATAAAAATTTAGTGAACTAAAAAAAATCTGTGAACACACACACATTAAATTCATGCTGATTGTGAAAATTTTTTTTAAAAACAAAATCTAAGGGAATGAGTTTCTCACCGTGCTTTTGACAGTCCAGCAGTTCTGGCATCCTTCTGTGATTGGCGCTGTTCCTTCAAAGTCTGTTGCTCTCTTTGTACTTCTGAAAGGTGCTCTTTTAAGTTCTGGCACTCCTTCTTAACTGTGGCAGACTGTGACTGAATTGAATCCACTCTGCTTTTCAAAGAAGACTCTAGGTCATCAAGCCTGTTACCATCTCCATTTAGATCTGATTGGTATGTGTCATTTAGGTCGCTGGTCAAATCTGCAGCATATATAGGTCTATTAGTGTTTATTATCATCAGTAAGGCAATTAAAAAACACTCTTAATCTAAACACACAGAGGCATGCATGTACACACATGCCAATGGCAGAATACCATGCTCTGTGGAGTTGTGGCCAAGTGGTAATGTGTCCGCCTAAGAAGCGAGAGAATCTGAGTGCTCGGGATCATACCCCACACTCGCCAGTATTTTTTCTCCATCCACTAGACTTTGAGTGGTGGTTTGGATGCTAATCATTTGGATGAGTCAATAAATCGAGGTGCCATGGGTAGCGTGCACTTAGTGCCTGTAAGAGAACCCACAGCAACTAGGCAGCTGTCCCTGGCAAATCCACTTTGACAGGAAAACAAATACACTTGCAAGCAGAAAAAAAAATGTAGTGCTGCACAGTAATGACACACTCTCCCTGTTGAGAGCAGCCTGAATATCACACAGAGAAATCTGTTGTGACAAGGATACAATAAACAAACATACTCAAATACTTTAATACATGTGTCCACACAAATATTTGCGCAGTATATTTATGTATTATACTGACACACAATATATACTACAATGACCAAAGAAATGTGAGAAGAAATCAAATGAAATGCATTAACAGAGATGTATCATTAATCAAAACTATGGTTTTTAACTTCTGAAACCCTTCAGTGCAGATTTGAATACCAACAACAATACACACAGGAACAAATAAAAAGCATTAGTTGCAGATGCTTATGAGATTATTTTCATGCCACTGAAAGAAAACAAGCAACATCAAAATGTGGGTAATACACATTCCACACAGAAAAAAGGAACCAAACAAAAAGGTGGGATGGGGAAGGCCTTATGTTGTTATCACTTTGCTGACAATGTACTGAACTGAACTGCTCACAATGCCCCGCTCTGTTTCCCTGCCCCTCTGCCCTCCATTTAACCTTTTAAAATAATAAATTGAACGGGGTATAGACCTGTTGCCGCTGCATATATAAGAACTGACTTGCATTTCAATTTATTCAAAAGTGAACAAGCAATTTTGATGATCAATATATTTTTATCTCTCTTTCTCTCTGTATATAAATATATACACACAACCTTTTAAAATAATAAATTGAACGGGCTATAGACCTGTTGCCGCTGCATATATAAGAACTGACCTGCATTTCAATTTATTCAAAAGTGAACAAGCAATTTTGATGATCAATATATTTTTATCTCTCTTTCTCTCTGTATATAAATATATACACATGTATACACATTCGCAAACTAATGAATATGTACACATTGATTATATTATAGCACCTAATCAAATAGATTTTGCTCTAGTCTAAGTGCTTTACAATACAACTGTTCCAACAAAAATACATTACAATATGTTACACCACCCATCAAACCATGCAAGTCCAGCTAACTACTAAGTGAGGAACATTATAAACTTTGACAAGACAATGCACCAAAAGTTCCTGGTAAGTATGAAATATAATTTTATGCAGAGCAAACTAATGAAACTATAAAATGTATACAAATACATGCATACACACACATACCTAACAATTCATCAAAGGCAGTTTTGAAAAGATGAGTCTTGAGGTTGGTTTTGAAGCTGGAAATGGACTGGGAGAGGGAGTGTCTCACTTTATACATCATTACATGGCAAAGAGTCCAACTGTGGGTAAATGAGATGGAACTTTGACTGAAGGACTTTGTCCTAACAGTAAATGAGGAGGTTTGGAGATTGTGACTGATGATGAAAAGGGGTAATAAATTATTCATGCACAGGAAACACACAAATTGTGACAAAAACAAACAAAACCCCCAAACAACCAAATCCTTTAATAACAATACTGGCATACAATTAATATTCATCTTTTCTGTAGCATGAATCAACAAACATTAATTTGTTTGTGAATTACTGTTTGCACTGTTAGTGTTTTAATACTGTTTGCACTGTTATAATACTACCTTAATGACAGTAAAATATCAGTAGCTGTAAGTAGTTTCATTGGTAAACTAACTGGTTAGTGATTATAAGTGATATATAATGTTTTACTGAAACAAATTTCCATCAAAGGCATGGGTAAATTGACATATTCTTATTATTCTGTCATTTATAGTTAATAAGTTTTCGTACTTGAAGCACTATGAGTTATATCTGAGAAAAAGTGCTGAGTAAGTGTAGATTATTATTGTCTCACATTGGATATCATCTTTCAGCTGTTGTTGCTGCTTGAGGCGTAGTGCTGCCACCTGTTGGCTGGTCTCCAGGAGACGTTGCAAGGTGATGGCGTCAGTGTCGTCTCCAGAAAGCACTGCTAGCAGCTGCTTCCCACACTCCATGACATCACTCAGTTCAAACTGGCTCATATTTCACTGGCCTCTGGGGCACCACACAATCAAGCACTGTACTCTGTAATAATAGTACACTAATGAACATTATGAATAATTCTTTTTAAATTTCATATATAATATTTTTCCCCACTGAAAATAAATTAACAAACCATGATGTTGATTCCAATTGATGTAGTTATATTTGATGTCTGCTTTAGTGACAATTTACAGATAGAATATAATATACCTTAAGAGACAATCTGTAGCAATTGAAAGGGTCCAAAGAAGGGCAATAAATTATTAAAAGAATGCAAGAATACGAGTTATCAACAAAACTTACATACTTAAAGCTACACTAACTAAAACAAAAGGTAGAAGATCAAGAGGTGATTTAATCGAAACGATCGATATTAATTAAATAACATAAATGATGTAAATGGAAGACATATCTTTTAAATGTCAGATTATGATAGTACAAGAAACACATTAAAGAAAACTTGTTTAGAACACTGCAACACCAACCTTAGAAAATATTCATTGACTAACTGAATTGCACAAATATGGGCACTACCAACCGAAGTTCAACTTACACAAAATACTAACATGTTAAAAAATCTCATTGACACCAATACCATCTTAAAAGAAAAAAATTTTTTGGTTATGATGAATGAAAGCAAAGTTCTTGCAGAAGCCTACTTGCGTATCCCACCCAACAAAAACAAACAAAAGAAGAAGAAAAAAAAGAAAGAAAAAAAAGAGAAAGAAGTGAAGATTCAGATTCGATGGGGACCTATTTAGATAAATATATATTTCTTAAACTGTATAAAGCATCAGTTAGATCACAAGTAGAATATGGTAATATTGTGTGGCACCCATACCTCAAGAGACAATCTATAGAAAGGGTACAAAGAAGAGCAACTAATTTATTAAAAGAATGCAAATCTATGAGTTATCAACAGAGACTTGTATTCTTAAATCTGCATTCATTAAAGGGTAGAAGGCTAAGAGGGGATTTAATAGAAACATACAAAATGTTAAATTGCTGTAATATGGAAGTCAATGTGAATAATATTTTTAGAATGTCAGATTATGAGAGTGTAAGAAATTCAATGATGAAAATTTGTAAGGAGCACTGTAATACTAACCTAAGGAAAAATTCATTTGCTAATAGAAATGCACAAAATATGGAATGCACTACCTATGGAAACTAAACTTGCACAAAATACTAATGTGTTCAAAAATCTCCTTGACATTAACATCAATTTGAAAGAAATATTTATTGACTTTGACGAGTGATTTACAGTACATGTAAAAGAAAATATATATGTATCCCACACATAAAAGGAGACCGATATTGAAGGGGACATAAAAAAAAAGGCCGTGATGCCTAGGCAGTCAAATGCCAGTCCCTACACTACTACTACTACATAAAAAGGCCAAGAGGTCCAGGCAGATGGCCTGCCAGTCCCTACACTACTACTAATTTTATCCAAGTGTATCATTCCCAATTACTCAATTTACTGTCTTTATTAGTCACGTCGTCTGGTCCATGTAACATATTAAACAACCAAGTTGCTTGGCATCTTTACCAAAGTTTATTATTTTAAATGGGCAGCAACGTTTGAATTTTTTTAATTCTGTTGAATGTTCTGCACGTTCTGATTCTGTGACTGTATTGAGGAGTGGATAATACTGGTGTTTCTGATAAGGTACTGAGATCTACTCTTTCAAATCGTTAAGGACCTTGATATATATCCTACTGAAATAATAAACAGCGAAGATCGACGAATCTAGACAATGCACTCGGCAGTGATCAACATGAAACTTACCGAGTTTTCGTTCGCTTCTTCTGTCTTCAAAGAAACCGCCTTGCGCCTGTAAAACTTGTTTTCATTGGTCAATTAGGAGAACAGTTTATCCAATGAACTGCAAGGAAAGTAATGGAAAATCCCCTGACTCGTGACATCATTTCGATAACAAGGAATTTCCCAGGCACACAGCTGACAACAAAAAATTGGACAGACCTCTGGACAGACTTCCGAGCAAACGGTTTTTCATTGTGGATATCGTGCGAGAAGATCCGTCTGCATAAGACCTGCACAATAATCAACATGTCAGATGAGGTGGAAATAACAGTGGGACCTCTAAGGTTTGTGAGATTAAGTAATGAAGATTATTGGAAAATAACCGCTGAGGCCAAAACAATAAGCGTATCCTTTAATTGTTCTTGAGACAAAAGCACAAGACATAATTCAGTTGAGAGAAAAAGTCTGTCAGCCCACATCGTTCTCTAATTTTCGCTCCCGTTTCTAAATTTCAGTTTCATGAAGAGATCCTTTTGCTTGTGGACGAAAGTACTCCAAAATCAGACGCCAGCTACTGAGTTGGGGCCTGCATATCATACAGAGCTCTAGATAAGATAACAAAATAGCAAATAGAGTTAATGATAATAATCGGTTGGCGTCTGCTCTGTAATGGCAGCATTGAGGCCCAATTTTCGATTTACACAGCAGCAGTTACATGGCCATATTTGAACTTTGAAGCACGCACACTATAACAACTAGTCATTTTATATTTGAAATTGAGGCACGTCTGTTACTCATGGACAACCAGCGTACTGGCCTTTTCGTCGGTTTCAGTTTCAGTGCGTCAAAGCATACGGATTATGATGTTACATATTCATGGTACAGTACAGGTACAGGATTGGGGACTTTCCTATAAGCCTTCTGGCTTTTTAACGTCCCTTCACTATTGTCTTAATCAAGTGTTGCACATACGCCAGGAAAAAGTTTCTTGTTCACTGATCAAAATCAAATGGTTTTATTAGAGATTTTTCATCATTGTCGATAAGATTTTTGAACTGGTTAATAGTGTTAGCTGTTTTTGTTGAGTTAGTCAGTGCATTCCAGCCTTTCACTGCTCTAAAACTAAAAGACGATTTACGAACATTTGTTCTACAATATTTTATGTAAAGATTAGTATCTGAGTTTCTGGTAACTTGGGATTTGCTAGTAGAGAAAAAGGTGCTATGATCAATGTCGACCATTCCATTCATTATCTTAAAAACTAGTATCATGTCTCCTCTATATCTTCTATATTTTTGGGAGTGCAAATTCAACTGTCTCAAACGACTTTGATAGTCAAGATTTCTAAGTTCTGGAATTATTTTAGTTGCTCTCCTTTGTACTTGTTCAATTGCTTTGGACTGTCTTATTAATCTGGGATACCAAATTGTATTGCCATATTCTAGGATAGGCCTAACAATTGTTTTATAAAGGTTGACAAAGATATCCTTATCCAAGAATGTAAATGTTCTCTTGATAATACCCAGTACTTTATTGGCTTTATTTATCACTGCTTGTATATGTGTATCAAAAGAGAAGTTTTTATCAAATATTACTCCCAAGTCTTTTTCTTCATTACATTCCGAAATAACCATAAAATTCATGTTATCAATTTTCATTTTATATTCATTTTTAGGGTTATTTTTTCCTAGGTGTAGCACTTTACATTTTGTTGCATTAAAATATAGATTCCACTTGTTAGACCAGTCATATAGGTTGTCTAAGTCATTTTGCAATTTTAAAGAATTCTTAGCTATATCATAAAGTTTAGTGTCATCAGCAAATATCCTGCAACAACTACTAACACAATCTGGAAGGTCATTTATAAAAATGGTGAATAAAATAGGTCCAAGAATGCTACCCTGGGGTATTCCACTCAATACTTGTGCACTTGGTGAAAGACTATTTCCAACTCTTACCCTCTGACTTCTCCCCAGCAAGAAACTGCTTATCCATTTCAATACATTCCCATTTATCCCATAATCTTTTAGCTTTTTTTATTAACCTATAATGTGGCACAGAGTCAAAAGCTTTTTTAAAATCTAAATATATGATATCTGCAGATTCCTTTTCTTCTACTAACTGGGTTAAATCTTCCATTACCTCTAACAGTTGAGTTATACATGACCTCTGTTTTCTGAATCCATGCTGGCACGGAGAATATAAATTATTTGTAATCATAAAATTAACTAATATATCTCTAACTAGTGATTCTAATACTTTACATGCCACACATGTAAGACTTACTGGTCGGTAATTACTTGGATCAGATCTAGTACCCTTTTTAAATATTGCTGTGACTACTGCAGTCTTCCAGTCATCTGGAACCTCACCTAACTCTAATGATTTATTAAATAATGTACAGAGTGGTACTGACAATTCCTCACTAAGTTCCTTCAGTACACGTGGAGGTAATTGATCTGGGCCCTGAGCTTTACTAGGGTTAAGTGCCTGTAAGCATATATTGTATATATTATATTATATTATATTATATTATATTATATACCTAACTCCACATCTGCAGAAAAAGGGAGGAAAAATCAGTTGTTGACTGGCAAGCGATATATAGTAATCATTATCGATACTGAAACTATCGTAAAATTTTTTTTTTTTTAAACGAAGATGCACGAGACCGAAAGGAGAATAAATAAGAGACTGAGGGTGAAATTGACATCAAACCCCTCATCATTCAGCTTTCACAGTAGCTGTTAAGAGTTGGGTAGTCATGGGAATGTATGTATAAAATGCTGCTGTTGCTCTGACACCCCCTTGTAATTGAACTACAAATTGAATCCCCAATAGGACACACTGGCAGGTATCCATAAAAAAACAAAAAAACAAAAAAAACTTGTACAATAACAAATATGCTGCTTTCAGTAAGATAATCACATGACTTCTAGTTCATTGTACTTTTTTGTTATTTCTCTCTCTTTGCTTTTTTTCAATTTTTGTTCAAGAAAGCAGGGTTAGGGATTGGACAATCAAAGAATGATCTTGATAGAGTTTGATGTACTGTTTTGCATGCATGTCAAGCTTTATCAATGTGAATAGAACTGCTTGGAAGAAAAGAAAAGAAATTAAAATAGTTTTAAAAAATCACTTTGGTAATGACCTAGAAGATTATACTTGGATGATTTTAAATTTATCAATATGTTTTTATTAATATGCATAATCAGTTGTTTATGTTTTTCTTATTTTCAGGGGACCCACCTGGTCAACTTACGGCAAAGATTTTGCCAATATGCTAAAAGCATTCATCGGCAGCAATTACTTGACTATTGCTTTCGCATTCCACAAAAGTGGTCTTGGTGTAAGTACGACCAAATTGTTGAAGTTGAATTATTCTGTATTCATTCATTCATTGTTTTTACTTTTTAAAGATTTTTTAATGATTTTTTTAATTTTTTAATTTATTTATTTTTTATTTTTACCAGGGACAGATACAGATCTGAGGAACAAGAATACTTTTTATTTTATATTGAATTGTAACTTGTTAAATCTTTATCTCATATATCAAGCTGCAAACCAAAGAGATCAGGAGTGCTCAAAAGTAAATTATAATGAACAAGAACAGTAACTGTTGCTCCTTGGGACAAAGTACACAATTTCAAGCCAGTGCTGCTCAGCATTACTTTCAGCTGGCACTCAGGGAGATGAAAGTAAGAGAGGCACAAAGCTAAGATGGCAATAAATCTTGGTTTGTTTTTCTGAAGCTTTGTATGCTGGCTGATACTAGTGATACTGATAGGAGGTACAAAGCACAGCTTGAAGTTTTGAACTTTGTCTTATTTTTAAGGAGGGAAAGTTAGTATTCTTGTTTATCATATTTAGCTTATATTGTTATTTCCTTGATGTTTCATCCTTGGTTGTAAATCATGGAAATAGTATCTGCCTATAGCAGGGTTTTTTTCTTTAATTTACGTCTTTTAACTTTAAGTGTGTTAAATGCATTGCAAGGTAATTATAAACTAATGTTCAGGACAAATTTATACCAGCATTAACAACACACATTGCCTGCATGCTTGTACATCCATCAGTTTCAGTTTCAGTAGCTCAAGGAGGCGTCACTGCGTTTGGACAAATCCATATACTCTACACCACATCTGCCAAGCAGATACTTGACCAGCAGTGTAACCCAACGCGCTTAGTCAGGCCTTGAGAAAAAGAAAAAAAGAAAAAAAAGAGTAAATAAATAAATACATAAAAAAAGAACTACTACTACTACTAATAATAATATGTATTAGGCGCAAAAACTTGATGAAATCAACTATAAGCGTAAAAAAACTCAAACCCAAACAAACAAAAAAACCAAAAAAACCTAAAGAAATAAAACATCCATCAACACACACACACATACGTCCTTGCTGGCACATACATGTACATGTGCACACATGTATGCAGACCCAAGTGGAGTGATGGCCTAGAGGTAACGCGTCCGCCCATGAAGTGAGAGAATCTGAGAGCGCTGGTTTGAATCACAGCACAGTCGCCAGTAATTTCTCTCCCTCCACTAGACGTTAAGTGGTGGTCTGGATGCTAGTCATTCGGATGAGAAGATAAATAGAGGTCACGTGTGCAGCATGAACTTAGCACATGTAAAAAGAACCCATGGCAACCAAAGGGTTGTCCCTGGCAAAATTCTGTAGAAAAATCCACTTTGGTAAGAAAAACAAAAAGACAAACAAAAACAAAAAAGAAGAAAAAACTGCAGGCAGGAAAAAATACAAAAAAAAAAAGAGAAAAAAAAAAGAGGGTGGCGCTCTCAGTGTAGCGACACGCTCTCCCCTGGGGTGAGCAGCCACAATTTCATACAGAGAAATCTGTTGTGACAAAAACGTATTTACAATACAATACAATACAATACAATACATTACAATACAATGTCATACACTCACATTAAATGCACACACAGTGATGTGCACAAGAGCACACACACACTTTTGTGTGATTTTGGTGTTGATTCAATCTTAAGCAGACTGTTGTATACCCAGTCACAGCAGTTCTGCATGTGTTTCCTGTTGTCATTACTCAGGCTGAGTGTGTGTCACACATTTCACAGTAATTCCTTCCTGCCCAGCCCAGGCTAGCAGTCACTAGTTTCAGCACTGGTTGATCAGTCAGCCAGTACTCATCTGTTGTGAACGCCTCACCCTTCTCTCCTTTCTCTGTCTGTTATTCAAACATGTAAAAATTTTCACTTTATAGTTTACATATTTCCTTTCTGCTCCACCCATTCAAATTTTTGTTCCTTCTTCTTCTCCTTCTTTTACAAGTGAAGTAGTCACAATCAACATGCTGCTGTTTTTTGGGTGCTACTTTCAGTTGGAGGGATGCTGTTTTTTGTCCCATGATAGAAAAATAGAAGAAATCTAGCTTGACTTAATGATAATATTTTACCTAAGCCTTATGCTGTATCAGGCCCTCAATTTGCATATTTATCTGTTATGATTGCTTCTTGTCTTCTGTCTACCTCTCCCGCCCCCCCCCCCCCACCCCCCAAACATTGTATTTCACATATTTTATTTAATTTTGAAGTCTTGCTCCTGTGTTTTCTTAAATTACAAAGACTTTTTTTTGTATGTATGCAGCTTGGATTGGCTGGGGTCCTCCTGATAGCAAGTCTCACTGCCCATTGCTGCAATTTACTTGTGAAGTGCAAGTACCATGCCATCCAGCTGCTCTTGCTGGAGAACAGGGAGAAAGGCAGCACACAGGCAGGCAGGAAGAACAGCAACAACAGTGATGACAGCCTGTCAACAGCCTGTGAGGAAGAGTTTGAAAAAGGGGTGGATGAGGATGGCAGCAGCTTGTTCAAGAAAAAGCTGATCCGCAGCCTCAACTATGGAGATATTGGGCGTATATGTTTTGGAAAGACTGGAGTGGCTCTTGTGAATATACCTATTGTCATCACACAGTTCGGCTTCTGCGTAGCTTACTACATCTTTATAGGTAACACCATCCAGAGCATGTTTCCTATTTATAACTGCTCAGTTCCAGTCATGAATTCCTCAATGCCTGCTCCAAGTGGAGGTGCTCAGCAGTGTTTCCATGTGAAGAGCCTCAATTCTCTCAATGCAATGTCCATGGACTTGACCAATCTGACAGAAGATGTGCCGGGAGTCCTGCGTCACACCAGAGGTCTGTCTCTGCTCAGTCAGCACTGGCAAGGACACAGTCCATCTCCATTCCCTGTAGCTACCACCTCTTCAGGTGATATGCATGGTGTTGGTTCTTACGTGAATTGGTCAGCTCATGTAGGAGCCACAGGCTCTGGGGTCACAAGTGCTGAAATAACAAATGGCACGACTGTGGTACCCCCATACACGGGAAATAACACTTCCATAAGCCCAACAACACTGAAGTCAACTACAGGTTCTACCACCTCATCTGCTAGCACGTCTCCACCACACAACACATCAATGATCACTACAACTACAAATACCTCAACTGTCAGCACATCCCCACCATACAACACAACAACACCTGCAGTGAACACAACCAGCATCCCATGGAGCAACATAACCAACTGGATCCTGGTACGAGGAAAGCATGTCCCAGACTTAAGGCTTTTGGTGCTCACACCTGTCCCAGTGTTTATCGCTAGTGCGCTGCTTCGTAGTCTTCGGACGATGGGCTGGATTTCCCTGATTGCCAATGCGGCCATTTTGCTGGGCTGCTGTGAGGTGCTGTACTTTCTGATCAGTGGTGAGTGCAGAGAATCAGGCAGTGTTTGACAAAAAGAAGGGTTCTGTTAGCTTTCTTTTTGTTTAAAGAATAATATTTGAAAGAAAGTGGACAACTTTTGAAAGAAATGGGATTACTTCACATTTGAAATGACTTGACATTTGAAAGACACAGGATAACTTGACATTTATAAGAAACGGGATTACATGACTTTTGAAAGACCTGAGATAACTTGACATTTGAAAGAAAATGGATAACTTCACATTTGAAAGAAACAGGATAACTTCATATTTTTGAAATGGTGAGGCTTATCTTCTTGGTCTGAATTTCCATCGTATTGGTTGAAAAAAAAAAGTAATTGTTTGAAACAAGTACCATAATAGGTTTATTAACTGTTGATATTTTGAAATACTACGTTTGAACAAAAAAGACACACAAACCCTACCATAATACTATTAAAGAAATGTCCAAATGTTTGGTCTGTATGCCTTTTTCAAGGATGAATTTGAGAAGATTTGTAAGTGTTGTCTGAATCCTCTGATACTTGGTTTGTGGTGTTGCAGGATTTGTTATCAGCAAGAGCTTTCTGTGGGTCGACTTTAACGGCATACCCATCTTCTTTGGCTTAGTCACCAGCTCCTTTGAAGGCATTGGAACGGTAAATTTTAACAAACATACTAACAAAACAGGTTGATGAAACTCAGCATATTGTGTGTGTGTGTGTGTGTGTGTGTGTGTGTGTGTGTGTGTGAGAGAGAGAGAGATTTGAACTGTACCATTATGGATGGTGTCAGCTTCTCACCTTGATTTGGTTTGGACCAGATCTCATGCAGTTCTGTAAAAGAGCCATCGTCCAAGAAAATCTTTTTTTCCAGCTTGTTTCAGTGGGATGTTTATTACCCAATTTTCTTGTGAAGACAGAACATTAAAAAGGGAAAGTATATATCTTGAACTGGAATTATGTTACTGAACATGCTGTGCATAACTCTTTACCAGACTCCTCCAGGTCTGTCTGTTGTGTGTGAAACACTGAAAGCCTCGGTCTCATTTTTCATTCCTCCATTGATTTCATTGGCAACTTACAAGTCATATAACATTCAGAGCAACCCCCCTGAACTGAAGGCACCATTCCTGCAGATCTTGCCCATCGAGGGGAGCATGGAGGGCAACCGGCACAACTTCACCAAGTACCTGTTCGGAGCGGTCACAGTGCTGGCCAGCATTCTGTCCACCTTCGGTACTTTAGGCTACATGCACTTTGGCCATGACATCGCGCAGATGGTCAACGCCAACATCCCCAGTGGGGACACGCTGAACATCTTTGTGAACGTGTCGCTGTGCATCGGTGTGCTGCTCACCTTCCCCCTCATGATGTTCCCCGTGGTGGAGCTTGCTGAGATGCTCTTCTTCGGTGGTGGTGGTGGTTGTGGTGAGTTTGGATGGCGTTTTGTTACTGTTGTTGTTGTTGATCTTTCTTTGAACTTCATTTCCTTTTCTTGTTTTCGGTTTTTTCTCCTGCCATTTTTCTTTTTGAATGAACCAGTATTAGCATATGTCTGAAGTGGTTTAATATGTGCATGTGTGTGTGTGCGTGCGTGTGTGTGTGTGTGTGTGTGTGTGTGTGATACATTGATTGATTGATATGGATACTTATATAGCGCCTATCCTCGGTTGGAGACCAAGCTCTAAGCCCTTTACAAACACAGGGTCATTTACACAACAGGCTGCCTACCTGGGTAGTGAGATAATATTTTGCATAACCTATGTATCTGGTGGTCACATGTTCACATATGTTTTAATACAAATG
Source organism: Babylonia areolata (assembly GCF_041734735.1). Taxonomy (NCBI): domain Eukaryota; kingdom Metazoa; phylum Mollusca; class Gastropoda; order Neogastropoda; family Buccinidae; genus Babylonia; species Babylonia areolata. Next base: position 83,251,674 of record NC_134876.1, read on the forward strand.
TAAAAAAATTTTGTGTACAGTCTAAAATCATAATGAATTCAAACTATGATTTTTGTTTTTGCAATGTAAACATCACATGTGAAGTAATAGATTCTAGTGGATACTGTAACCTGACAGTTTGGAGCAGTTTATTGGCAGCATTTTTTTTTTTTAAATCCCATCACATGCTGATTGTTTGAATGTCAACAAGGTGTCAGTGACATGTTTGTTTGGTGTTGACTTGTTGATGGTTTCAGTGACAAGCTGTTGTACATTTGATGATGATGAAGTTGATTTGTTTTCCAGGCAGCAGATGGATAACAGAGATAGATACATAATGCAATGACAGTCACAGAATGTCATGAAAGCATGAGAAGCAATACACTCTTAAATTTATGAAATGCTGCTCTGTATCTCCCATGCAGAGATAATTTGTGTCACCATTGTTTTGATGCTTATTTGCTGCTTTAATTGTGACTGTGAAGATAACCATCTCTCTCTCTCTAAATATGATTGTATTTAGAAAGGGTAGGTATCTCTGTCAGCACAAGAAATGGAATTACGGTTCTGCAGATTTAAAAGTAACAAATCCTTATAAATATCTAGGTATACTATTTACACCCAAGTTGAGTTTGAAAAGTATAATCATAGAAACATGTAGGAGGGGAAAGAAGGGGGTTATGGAAATTCTAAGATCTTTGCGCAGACTGAATTCAATTGACTCAAGTATTTTCTGGAAACTTTTTGATGCACATATTGAGCCAACCCTTACTTATGGTGCTGAAATCTGGGGACCCTGTGAAAACAGAAATTTAGAAAAAATACATATATTTGCCATGTAACGCTTTCTTCAAGTTCCCCTGCATACTTCAAATACAGTAATATATGGAGAAACTGGTAGACACCCTTTCTATATCAAATCATATGTTAAGTGTATAAAGTATTGGTTGAAATTATCTGGGCTGCCTGTATCAAGAATTTGTAAGCAGGCACATGAAATGCTATTTATTGAGCAGGACAAAGGGAAAGAAAATTGGGCATACTATGTGAAGAAGATTTTAACTATGCATGGATTTGGGATTGTGTGGATGTGTCAGGGAGTGGGATATGAACAAAGCTTTAATTTAGAGTTCAAAGACAGATTAATTGCCACTTATAAACAAAATTGGCATTGAAAAATGGAAAGTTCTAAAAAAAAAAAATAATAAAATAATTTTTTTTTTTTTATAGTTTTAAAAGTATGCTCGAGCCAGACAAGAATATCAGGACAGTATCAAATAAATGGCATAGAATAAGCATTGTGAGATTTAGACTCAGAATGCTTGGCTTGAATGCAAATCCAAGGTGGTTTTACACTGAACCATCCACACTCTACCCTTGTCCAGTGTGTGGGTTTCAAAGAGAAGATGAAATGCATTTTTTATTTAACTGCAAATCATATGATGCTATTCGCGAAAAATGTGTTGTTTTCAAAACAAGTGCTGCAAGGAGTAAAGATACCATCAGTGTGTTGAAAATAGATTACGATGACGATACAGTAAGATGACTGGCGAAGTACATTGCTGAAGCCTATAATATTCGAAAGAAGAGTAAGTCATGTCAATAGCTTAATCACATTGATTGAAAAAAATGCTTTTGTTTTCATGATTTGGAAAATGGATGGTCGGGCGTTAGTTTATATGACTTCCAATATGTTTCTTTTCTGTTTTATTTTGTTTCGTTATTTTCATCATTATTGTTCTGATTTGCACCCCCATGTCACTAGAGCTGTATAGCTAATGACATTAAACCTTTCAGTGTTTTGTGTTCAGTGTTCTCTCTCTCTCTCTCTCTCTTTAGCTTCTGTGACTAAGAGTCATAGATCTGAAATTGGATTTTATGATATTGATGATGGTGATAATAGTGATAATAGTGATGATAATGACATTATGAGTTGGACTGTAACATGACATAGCATGGTGGTAATGATAAAACTGAACAGCAAGTTATAACTGTTATTGTGAATATAATGTGAATATTTCCACTGTGCAGGTTGTCCGTGTGGCTCCCGTGATGACGGTGAAGAAATGAAGGGTGAAGTTCAGCCTCTCTTGCCAAAGGCTGAAGACAACATCAATTCATCAGTGCCAGAGGGTGATAAGATCTCCAGCAATGTAAGTCTCATCACTGATTTACCTGGCAGTTTATCCTCTGGCAGTGAGACAAAAAGTGGCCAGTGAAGAATGTTTGTAACACAGTTGCATTGTTTACAGTCCAGCCAACTGTGATAGCTGTACTTGAGTTTTGCTTTTATTTAGTTTTGGGAGTTACACACGGTGAAAATAAATGTGCCTGGTGGGAATAAATTAATGAATTTGAAATTGATTTATTGATTCATCAGTATATTTATTTGTTTTACTTTCTTCTTCTTTTTCTTTTGTTCTCCTTCTCCTCCTCCTTCCTTAACTCTGTGAAGAGTTATTGGGGTGCTGCACTGGTCTGTCAGTTATGTGTAAAACTAAAAGCTTGGGTTTCTGCAGTTTTTCCGTCCACTTTGCAATGTTGCCCTCCATCCCCAGAACAATATAGATAGATACTGCCTGATGGGCATATATCAGTGATTATCTGTTTCTTTATGATTCGTATATCTTCCATGCCCTCAATATTTTTTACTTGTATATCACAGATATGGTTTGCTTTTTATGATATTTCTTTCTGTTGAAAAGTTTTCCCTTATTTTATGAATTAAGATATGACTATGTCAGTCATTTTACATGTATCAGTGGTGGCAAGCACATTCATTTTACTGTGTTCAGGTGTCAGGTTGGAAACGTAACATTCTTCGACTACTGCTGGTGTTGTTTGCTGCTGGTCTTGCCGTTTTGCTGCGAAACTACTTTGCCTACATCTCTGCTTTTGTCGGTCAGTGTGTGTGTGTGTGTGTGTTTGTGTCTGTGTGTGTGCATGTGGTGTGTGCAAGTGCATTTATATGAATGCCTTCAAAAATAGCTTCATTGGCCAAACATCATATCCATATTGAAAGTATTGCTGCTGTCCTCTTTTTTAAAAATTATTTTCTTTTTCTTTCTTTTTTTTTTTTTTTTTTTTTGTGCTGCTATTCTCTTATTTCTGAAGTGAAAGATTCGTTTGTGTGCATGTCATTGCCATTGTTGTTCAAACAATAGGCCATAGTCAAGATGGCTGCTGGAAAAAAGAGGGTGCTAGTCAGGGATGCGAAGAGGAGGTAACCTACTTCGTGAGGTTATCGGCCGTAGCTACTTTTGTTTTCTCCTCATAGGCGGGTAGTAGTTTGCACAGGACAGGAATCAGACCCCTGCCAGAGTCGGCACTAGTGGGTCACAGAAAATATGTTTACTTAGCTGTATGGAGAGCACAGGAACAGGAGTCATAATGGCTGCCGGAAAAAGAGGGCGCTAGCCAGCGGGACAAAGAGGAGGCTACCTACTTCCAGGAGGTTATCGGCCATAGTTTCATTTTCTCCACATAGGCGGATAGTAGTTTGCACAGGACAGGAATGTCAGACCCCTGCCGGAGTCTGCACTGGTTGTTATTTAAACGTAATTTTAGATAGAAAATTTCCTTTTAGGAAGAAAATTACCTTTACTGTTTGTTTCTAAAGTGGAATTATGTTTATTATTTTCAATATATTGTGAATGACGCTGAATCTCTTTGTGCTTGGAGCATGTCATTATGACAGTAGTTTGCTTAGAAATTTTGTGGATAATGGTTTGCTTCAGTGTTCATGTGTGTGTGTGTGTGTGTGTGTGTGTGTGTGTGTGTGTGTGTGTGTGTGCAGGTTTGCATGTGTGTATGTGTGTGTTTGTAAGTGTGAGTGATGGGGCACACATTTGTATTGAATGCATATAATGAAAGTGTGTGTACATGCCATCATTGTTCAAACAATTCATCCTCATCAAAAGACTTTTTGTCAGCTCTGAAGTGAAAGGACATATATATATTTTTTTAAATTGTGTGTGTGTGTGTGTGTGTGTGTGTGTGTGTGTGTGTGTAAATGTGTGTGTGTGTAAATGTGTGTGTGCGTGTTTCTAAATGTGTGTGAGTGTGAATGAATGTGTGTGTGTGTGTGTGTGTGTGTGTGTGTGTGTGTGTGTGTGTGTGTGTGTGTGTGTGTTCAAAAAGCTTCATTGTGCAAACAACAGATCAATGTTGAAGCACTTTTTTTTTTTTTTACCTCTGAGGTGAAAGGCTGTTTTGTTGTCTTTGAAACACTTACAGTTAAGAGCTATAATCAGAAATAGAAACTTGTTTTTCAGAAAATGAAAGAATACTACAAGCATTCACACACACACACACACACCCACACACACACACGTACATTCACTCACTCCCACTCTATTGTTTTTGTAGATGGCTTCTTAGGTAAAAAGGAAAGAAAGATGCATGTCTAATCAGTCATCTCAGTAGAATCTATTGTCTTTGCAGAAAAAAGATATCTAATTAATCATTTCAAAAGAAAATGTTTTGGCTTCACTTTGACCCTCACACTCCCACACTCTCAATTCTCTCTCATTCTCACTCACCCACTCACCCACTTACTCACTGTCACTGTCACTCACACACACACACACACACACACACACAGGGTCACACTCTCACTCACATTAACACTGTCACTGGTCTTACACGCATGCGTGCGTGCGCGCACACACACACACACACACACACACACACACACACACACAGGCATTCACGCACACACAAGTACACACACACACACACACACACACACACACACACACATTCACACTCTCACCTACACTGTCACTGTACTGTCATCGTCACTGTCACTCATCTTACACACACAGAGACACACATGCTCACACAAGTACACACACACATTCACATTTTCACCTACACTGTCACTGTACTGTCATCGTCACCGTCACTCATCTTACACACACAGAGACACACATGCTCACACAAGTACACACACACACACACACACACACACACACACACACACAGACGCTAATTATTCCACCTTCCCCTGTTTCTTGGTCAGTGGAGTAAGGTGGTGATCACGATGATTAGTCACAGTGCTGTGTCATTGGTTTGCTCCACTTGATAAAGCTGACAAGTACCACTCACTCACATTCATGTAATTTGAACCCACTCAGTACAGGTGTACTTTGACCTGGTAAGATACCAGGAAGTCAGGTGATCAGTGCACATGTGAAGGAGGTGATCAGTCCATGTGTCGACGTCCAGCATCTGAGAGTGGATGATTAAGTTGGATGATTAATAGGAAGCTGAAAAGGCTTTTCTTTGCAAGAGAATAAAGTTCTATCTTTGCTTCTCAACACTTATGCAATTATGCAATTATGCCAGCATGCACACACACACACACACACACACACACACACACACACACACACACACACACACACACACACACACACACACACACACACACACACACAATCAGTACTTGCACACACACGTTTACACACATATATATGCACACTTATATTTATATGCACATGCTCATTCATTCAGTCACCAGACTCAGCAAATGCAGATGCACACATACGCACACACACATGCACACACACACAACACACACACACATGCACACACACAACACACACACACACACACACACACACACACGTACACAGAGACTGACACACACACACACACAGACACAAACACACTCAAACACACACACAAACAAGCACACACACACACAAGTGTACACACACACGTGCACGCGCACTCACACACTCACATAATTACACACAAGTACACACACATACACATACACACACACACACACATAACATCATACACACACAGTATCTAAAATTTTTAAAAGGGGGTTTAAAGCTCCATAGACATTTATAGCCATTAGGGCAGTGGATTCGTATTCACAGTGTCTAGGGTTTGGTACAGAAAGGTGGGGCCCAATCCTCTCCTACCGTTATGACCTTCCCCAGTCAAAGTCAGGTGGCCATTCACACCCGGGGTAGAGTGAGGAAAATGAGAGTAAAGTGCCTTTCTCAAGGACACAACGACATGCTGAAACAAGGAAAATGAGAGTAATATGGGGCTTGGGTACTGTACATTTGTTTGTGGGTTGAGAGTTGGGCCTTAACGTCTGTGAGACTGCAAATTGTTGTATGTGTGTTGTGTATCGATCTGTGAGTATGCATGTGTGTCTGCATGCTTTTGTGTGTGCATATGTACATTTGTGTGAGTGTGTGCACATATGTGGATGTGCACGGGTTTGTCGAGTGTTGCCCATTTTTGTTCTTGGTTTTATTTCAGTCATTTGTCTTCTACATATCTTTCCTTTCACAATGTAAAATGTATTAACTTATTTGTTTATTTTGTCTTATTATTTTATTTAATGTTTATGTTTATGTTTTACTGAAACCTAGGACAGGCTCTTAAGGCCTGATCAGTTTGGTGGGCTAATAATAAATAATAATAATGATAAATGGACATTTATCAGCGCTTTTCTCATTGCACAAAGCACTTTACAGTCCCCACACGCATGCATACGAAACGCACTCAGTCCTCAACTCACATGCAAGATAAACATAATATATATATATATATATGCTTAAAAACTTGTACGTACAATACATACATACATACATGTATGCATGCATGCATGCATCCATCCATACATACATTCGATGCACACACAATACATCGTTACAAATATACCTACACAATCAACTAACTACTTTCATGTATGAGAGAGGGTCTAGAGGAAATGCTGCTGGAAGAGGAAAGTCTTGAGGTTAGATTTAAAGGAAGGAAGTGAGGGGCTGTGACGGACGTGGGGAGGCAATGCCAAGTCAGAAGATCAGGTATCTGCTCCTGTTTGTTTTTTTATCAAAGCAGATGTGGTGTAGCGTATATGGATCAGTCTGCACATTCTGACACCTCTTTTATTTCATTTATTAATATTTATTTGTTTCATATCATTTCATTTCATTTTTTCTCAAGGCATGACTAAGCGTGTTGGTTTACGCTTCTGGTCAGGCATATTTGTAGCAGGTGTGGTGTAGCATTTATGGAATTGTCTGAACGCAGTGATGTGTCCTTGAACAACTGAACTGAACTGACCTGACACCTTGTAACTGAAACTGAACAGAAGTGTGTTGTGTGTCAGGTGCTCTGGGCAGTACCATGCTTGCCTACATTCTGCCCTGCCTCTTCCACCTGAAGCTGTGCTGGTCACGCCTCCCGCTGCCCATCAAGATCAAGGACATCACCATCATCATCATCGGCATCACTCTGGGCATAGCTGGGATGTATTCTGTCCTTCAAGAAATCCTCAGTTGAGCTGTGTGTCTGTGGTACATACATGTTGGTTCAGAATGTTTTTCATCACCTGCTTATGTTTTGGGGGTTCTTGGAGTTTTTTTCAGGTACAAAGTCTAAACAGTTGATATTGGTGGACATTTGGGTTGTTTTAAGGGAATTAAAAGGGAACTGTGGCAAAAAGGTAGGTATACACTGATATGTGATGATTGGTATTTGAGATTCAACATGATTTTTTTTTTTTTTTTTTTTTAAATAGCACAGTACTGTCTGACATAAAAACTTTGATGAATATATGTGCCAATGACTTAACCCATCCCTCCTCCCCCAAATTCTGACATACTTGATAAACCCCATACTTACGGTACTGTTGGTTTTCTTCACAGATTTTCCAAAGAGTTGTAGAATGATGCTATCAAGTGCTTTATTTATAGAGGATAAGGCAGCTGTGTGAAGTTGTTCCCAAACCTTTGTTTTTTCCAGACCATGTATCGGGGCACAGAAGTAAACCATAGGACCTACCCAGCATCTTGTGTTGTTGACTCCTCAGAGTATGTGGTAGTTCAGAAAAAAAAAACATCAGCAAGAAAATATTATTTCTTTGAATCACGTTCATACAGGTGTTAAAAGTTTTTCTTTATTCACAAAACATCGTTTTGTTTAGACCTTAACATTTTTTTGAAAATTGATTTTCATAAAAATTCAGGTTTGTTAGTTTTAAAGTTAGGCTCTCTTTTCTAGAAAACAACTACATATTGCTTCTTTTTCAGTGATAAGTGAAGCATATCAATGAAGTGTTCTACCCAAATTTCATTTAAAAGCAAAATAATGATTTTTTTTACATTATAAAATCATCCTGAAAGGATTTTTCCAACCAAAATCATTGTTCTCATTTATATAGTAGACAGTGATTCATTCAAGGGACATAAGATGGCATTCAGAATATGGGTTCCTGCCATAATTGTAAAAGAAATTGCCTTGGTTTAAACAAATCTTTATTCACAGTGCACACATAAACAGCAGAGCAACAACAAATGGACAGCTTATATCATGCTGAAGCATGTGATAAATTATATTTCATTTGGTTAAGTTTGATGTCTGGTAACTTTACACAAATGCTGAAATGTTGAAACAGTTATTTTCCAATTGGTATATGAATTACTGACGCCATTTTTTTTCTCCTTAACCCTTTGCCTGCAGAACATTTGAACAGTTTTGTCATTCCCATGTGCCAATGGAAAACTGGGGGTTTCCACCTATGTGCCAGAAAAGTGCACTACTTCCTCAAATACAAAGATATCTCCTTCAAATTTTGCAGGATGATTGCTCTTACATTGCACTGTAAGTAGATGATAAATTGTTATAATTCCATTTGTGTAACTGTTGTTATTGTTGTTTAGAATCTGATTCAAAGAAACTTTTCATGAAATCAAGTAGTTAAACATTATCTGCATCACAGTTAATTCCAGGATTTCCAGTCAGATTTGTTTTTGTTGGGTATCTGTGGTCCGTTGTTGCATCAGAGCTTGATGGCTGGCTGTTTGTTGGCATCTGGCCAACATATATCATCCTCTTCTCTCCCTTCCCCGCTGGTGACCACTTTGACTCACCATCCCTCTCCTAATCTCCCTTCCATTTCCAGCTACACATATAAAGTGACAGTGAGTGTGTTGGCAACTAGTTTACATTCTGGTTCACTGTTGCTTTATTCCTGTTGCTTTACTGCTATATACTCAGACTGATCAGTCTCAGACACAAAACTTACATCACTGCTACTTTCATTCTTGTCCCATGAAGTGGGTTATGACATATCCAAATCTGCACCTGAATCATCACCTTCATCATCACACAGGCGTTCTTCCCCACTGTCCATACCTTCAGTAATTCCTGAACCACTTCTAAAGCTGTATACCATCCAAAAAATGAGCCAACATTGATCTTTGCTAGACAACTCCATTTTGACCAACCATGTCTGCAAATGACTTGAGAATTTCCTGCTGCCCATCAGTCACACAGTACAGACTGTACAGTCCAAGGGAGGTAAACAATCTTCAAACATTCTAGAAGACATGGAGCTACAAAGTAGGTTGTTTCTCTTACACTATCGTGAATTGGTGATGAAAAATGGATCCGAGAGTCACATCCAAAAGGCGTATAACAGTGCAGCAAAAGGAACTTAAGTCTCATGTCCCAAAATAGGCAAGGGGTTAGTGGTGTTGTCAATATTTTTTTTTAAAGTGTTAAAGTTTTGTGATAAAAATCCTGTATGAACCCAGTTGGTGTTGTGGATGACACTGACAACTGTGTATCAATGGCAGCATTGATGTAATTTTCTGTGTTCCATTCCTTCAGCTATTTTTCCTTACTGGTGGGGTGTGGGCATTCTGCTGCTTCATATGTTGTACAGAAGTTGTTCTGGAGTTAGGAGTAGCAGGGTGGTAGGGGGAAGGGCATTCGTGACTGTCCTGGAAAGGTTGGTGCACCTGAAGAATTTAAGTGCACATACATTCTCCACCCCACCCCCACCACCCTTCTCTTTCTGAACTTGTTGATGGTTTTGGTTTTTAGCTTTAGCTCTCATTTCAGGTGATGAAACACTCAGTGGGTCAAATACTGGATTTGGTTTCATTTTAATAATAACATGCTTGTTAGCTTTTAATGATAGCAGTCATCTCAGGTTGTGTTACAAGCTTACTGTGTAAAGATATTGAATTAATTGCTTTTAATGGCTAATAGTCACTTGAGGTGATGTCGGATGCTCACTGTGTCAAAATATAATGTTTAATGTCACTTTTGGTTTGCTGGTTTGTACCTGAAGTCTGTTTCTTTGGTACTGGTATCAAGAAGATTGTCGGGAACCATGCTTACCTATTCTGTATGCTATGGGTTTTTCTTTTTGGAAATTTTTAATTTGAGTGTGAGGTGAATGAGGTTGAATCTCTTTGTGCTTGGAGCATGTTGTTATGACAGTGGTTTGTTGAGAAATTTGGTATTCCAGGGAAGATAGTTATTATTTTGTAAAGAATGGTTTGCTTGAGTGAGTGGGTATGTGAGTGCAAGTGTTTTTGTTTAGTTTTACTACTTTCATTTTAGAGCATGACATTTTCTTACTTTAATACAAATGAATGGATTTGCATGCATGTGCGTGTGTGCGTGTGTGTGTGTGTGTGTGTGTTGTTTGGTTTTACTTTTCCTTACCTTTTGATACTACTATATGGGTAGGGGATAGGCTGGGGGTGAGACCATCAAGCATTATTATGAATTTATCTTTTCAAAGTCCTGGTGCTATTTGGGGGTTCAGGATGGAAGAGCAAGAAAGATGGACAGCAACAGTCAGGACGGATTGGTGCTGTTAGTTCTCACCCTGCTAAGGGAGAATTTTTTTTTAGCAAGCAATGATTTGCATAAAAAAAAACCCTTCGTAAATAGTTCTAGTTGTTCATCAGAAAACTTTTGAATTGCTGTCTGTGATGTCAGATCTTCTAGTTAAACAATTGAATATGAACATTCCTATGCCAGTGCAGGTTACAGGGTTTTCGTTGCTATGATGTCTATGTTTGTTTCTGAGTGGGTATTTTAATCTGTTAATGTAATGCAGGGAAGCTTTGACCTCTGTTTTATGTGCGGTTTCCTTTCCTTCCTTTTTTTTTTTTTTTTTTTTTTTTAATAGTTTTTTCTTATGCATTCTCTTTTTATTTCGTTTTTGCAAATGTTGTCGCTTTTCTTTGACCAGTTGTTGAGTAATCTTGTGTGTTTAAGGAAAAATAAGGACACTGTCTCAGCCCTGAAATGGCTCCTATGTGACCAGCTGGGCTATGAGCAACCTGATTTTATATGATTAGTCTCTTGCGAAGGTGCTGTGATGCATTTTAACTGACAGTAAAGTATTATCACAGTGTCCTGGTGTGTCCATGGTACTTTAAGTGCACATATTTTTGCTTACACTAACAGAAGCCCTGTATTGTTAATTTGCTGCTTGATTTACATCTGAATTAGCATAGTTCATTTAAAAAAAAGAACAGCAAATACACATAGAATAGTGTCAGAACTGAACAAAGAAGAGATTATTATTTTTGGCCTGTTTAGTATGAGTTGTTTATATCATATCCAGCTCACGAATTCTGCTCATTGTTTACAAGACATCACAGTATTCCAAAAGAATTGTGCGTTTGCCATGCATGGGTGTAAGGTATATTGGAATGCCCAGGAGTACAAGTAAAATCTCAAGGTCAGTTCATTTAAAGAAAGTGCATTTGTCTTTTTTTTAGTTTTGTTTTGTTCCAGACTGTTGAAGCAAGGAAGGGAGTCATTGACCAAATAAAATCTTGAATATGAACGTAATTTAAGAATGACTGCTGTGATCTGATTGTTTCTTTATCATTGCATGCAGACATGTAATTGATCATGAAAGATTATTTTACCTGTGTAAATGCTCATGTTGTAAAACTGTTACCTTTGTGGCCCAGCAGGAGCGAAAGGAATAACCGTTCTTGCTTCATAGAGGTTCTTCTGCATTGTTTATTAATTTCTTTCTTGATTCTTTTATTCATGTGAGCCCATGATTTGTATGCATTGCTTTACATTCCTTGATTGTTCAAAAGATGTGTGTGTGTGCAGCTTGAAGCTTTGTTATTTATGTTGCTTTAAGTTTTGTGATCCTTTGCACATGTGTGTATATGTGAGTTGAAGGGATTAGTGGAGGGGGGATTGGGGGGTGGGGGGTTGAATATGACCAAATACCTGGTTTTTTCTCTTTATTGCTTCCTGAACTGTGCGCTATGAATTTGCTTCAGTGCAATGGCAGTGATTTTCACTTTTTGATGCTTACATTTCTTCTATTTTTTTTCTCTTTATTGCTTCCTGAAGTCTGTTTTGCGAATTTTGATTTCAGTGAAACGCAATGATATTCACTCTGCAATGCTAATATTGCTTCTTCTTTTTCTCTTTAAGGCTTCATGAGCTGTGTTCTGTGAATTTTTCAGTGCAATAGCAGTGATTTAACTCTTCAGTGCTATCATTGCTTCTGTTTTAAAAAAATCTTTATTTCTTCTTGAGCTGTGTTGTTTGTTAACGCATAGCATTCATTTTCACTCTTCAGTGCTTTGTATTGTTCCTTGTTTTTTTGTTGTTGTCTTTTTTGCTTCCTGAACTGTGTTCTGTGAATTTACTTTCAAGCAATAGCAGAGAATTTTACTCTTCAGCTCTCACTTTACTTCTGTTTTCCTCAATAAGTTATCATTTCTTCTATTCCTTTTTTGTTTCACGACTTTTGTTAAATGTTATTTTTTCTTTGTCTGATGGGTACTGATTACAGGGTAATTTTTTGATAATGTTATGATGGAAACCACAGAACGTTGTTGATTTTTAAAATATTTTGTGTGTGTGTGTGTGTGTGTGTGTGTGTGTGTTATTCATTTAAGCAGAGAATTTTACTCTTCAACACTCAGCTGAGCTGTACATGATACAGTTTCCTGTCCAATTTGAAATGTTGCAGTTTATATTTAGCATTTTCTAACAAATTTATGTCCATAAAGTTGATGTATTCATTTTTAGAAATCAGCTACACAATGAAGAATTAGTTTTGTCAGCTACATCCTTTCTTACACTTTATTCACATAATGGTTTTTGCTTTGTAGAGAAATTCTTTCATTCTTTGTTTTACTTTGTTGAATGATTTTTTTTACATGTACAATGATTTGTTTTACTTCATTGAATGATTTTTTTTTTTTTACAGGTACAATGATTTTTACTTTGTAAAATGATTTTTGCCATGCAGAATGTTTTTTTGCCATGTACAATGATTTTAACTTTGTAGAATGATTTTTACCATGTAGAATGATTTTTTTTTTTTTTACTGTATAGAATGATTTTTGATACTCTGTTTTGCTTTGTAGAATGATTTATGATTTGTAGAAGTAGTATTTACTGTGTATACCTTTATGTCACTTGCATGTATAAGGCATGTGCAGTGTTTCTATGTTGGGTTTCTGAAGCATGCAGTTTTGTGCAGTCGGGTCACTCGGGTCATACTGCTGTAGGTTGGTCTATGTTGTTGAACTGGGGATGGTGATGCTTTAAGGTGCAGTGCTTTCATGGGGAGCTTGGGGGTGGGGGGTTATGTGAGAATGCATGTTTTTATACTGCTCTTCACTGCTTTGGGATACAATGCTCTTGCAGCTGAATTTAGTGAGACTGTTTTATGGGTTTGTCTTGGTGATGTTTTTATTTTCGTTTCGTTTTTTTTTTTTTTTTTGTAGACGTGAGTTTTGTATTGACGCAGTTGAGCATTTGTATGGTTTGACAGTCCTGATTTGGCCCTGCATGGTCAGCTGGACTATATGCAACTATAAACAATAAACAAGCTGCCAGTTCCATCCTTTCCCCAACTCTCTCTTTCCCTCTCTCTCTCTCTCACTCACTCTCTCTCTCACTCTCTCTCTCTGTCTCTCTCTTTATTGAAATAACACAAGCATGAGACATAACTGGGCTGAGGTACTAGTTTTTCTCGTTCAGTGAGAGTTCACCAGAAAACAAGACTGTCACACACACATGCACATCATCATTGGAACAGTATCAGTGTCACCAGTGCCATGTTTTTTGTCCTCCTGTATTGTTGCCACTGTTCGAAATACTCATTTACACTGAACATGAATTCACTGAAACTTTCAGAATGGATGCTGCTTTTTTCTTTTCTTTGTTTTCCCCTTTCTGTTGTCTTTTTACTGAAACCATTTTTCTGTTGTCTTTTTACTGAAACCATTTTTCCTCTTATCTTTTTGATGATGGTGCACTCTTATTCCCTTCTTTCCTTCATCTCTCTTCCGCTTCTCTTCTGTGTGTGTGTGTGTGTGCTCAAGCATGTGCGCGCATGTGTGTGTATGTGTGTGTGCATGCATGCGCATGCACCTGTACACATTTTCCGTATATTGTATGGTACTGTCTGTTGAAATATGTCTGGCGTTGGCTTGATTTAGTTGCTCTCCAACATGCATTTTCATGTTTTGTTTACTCCAATTCTTATTCCTAGCTCTCCTTTATATTGTCCACTTATTTCTTCCTTTTGTATTATTTTCTTTTGTACTTGATATTTTTTTTTTTTTTTGTGAGGGAAAAGATGGCAGGTCTGGTTCATACTGCTAAAGGGTGCTGCTGATTAAAAACAACAACAACATCTTAATAATAAGATTTTATCAGACTATGTCAAATATATATGACAACAAAAATTGATTTTATACAGAGTATCCCTAAAAATATTGTGAAAGCATTTTGGACGTGTTCCATTTTGGATGGTTTTTTTTTAGGTTTTGTTTTGTAATATTTGTGTTTTAATCTTTTTCTCATTGTCTGTAATTTTTTTATATGGTAAACTAGCTCTGAAGCAGATATGGGTGAACTGGTCCTTCTTTCATTATTTCAATAAATTTTCATTTGATGTATATTTTAAATTGAGTGAGCGAGATGTGGGTGAATTGATCCTTTAATGTTCGTCCTTCCTTTAGTTAGATGTCTTATCACTACAGAATACAGAATACTTTATTATCTCAAGAAAAGAAATCCATGCGTATGCTTCACAGGCAAGGCTCAAGAATCACAGTCAATCAATATGAATACATAAGATGCTTCAGTGCTATGTTGATTTTAACCTCACATACAATGATCACTATCATAACCATGCAATACTCATAGTCTCACAATCATTCAGTGTGGATACATAAAAGACATAACATGCTTAAAAACTAAGTGAATGCAAACCTTGCATACAATAATCAGTCATACACATTGAATAAGCACAATAAGAGAACAGGCATGAATATCATACTAAAAAAATGAAGGCATACGTAGTTTAAAAAAAATGATAATAAAGAGCTATTCAACAGTATTTATAATTATTTTACAGTATAAAACACACACACACACACACACAGAGGGACAGAACCTTTAACTTCTTTTTCTTTGTTCAATTGGTAATCGATAGGAAAAACAAATTTAAAAAAACTGCATGCGGA
The DNA here is from genome assembly GCF_041734735.1 of Babylonia areolata. Classification (NCBI taxonomy): domain Eukaryota; kingdom Metazoa; phylum Mollusca; class Gastropoda; order Neogastropoda; family Buccinidae; genus Babylonia; species Babylonia areolata. The sequence goes on from NC_134876.1 coordinate 83,266,955, forward strand.
AAAAAATACAAAAAAATGGGCGGTGCTATAGTGTAGTGATGCGCTCTCCCTGGGGAGAGCAGCCTGAATTTCACACAGAGAAATCTGTTGTGATAAAAAGAAATACAAATACAAATAATCAGCTCTGAAATGACCATTTTGTGGTCAACAGTATAAAACAAATCTCTGAGATCCAGAGTTACCAGTCCGTAGATCAATTTATCAGTACTTCTGACAAGGTATGCCAGTATGTTTTTATAATCCACAATCCATTGTCAGCAAAAACATTTTGTATGTGGTCAGTTTAGTATTTGTGACTTGTAGCCAAGGCATTTTAAGTATTAGTCTTAAGGATATTACTGTTATTGTCAGTTTACCAATTCAGCTGCTGTGTAACTAATGTTCTGTATGTTAAAGTAATGAAAGTCTGATAAAATCGTCAAATCTGCCAAAACTGATCACGAAGTGAAAGTGGCATTACTCTCACATATTTTAATAACACTTTTGCTGTATATATGTGTAATAATGCAAGGACAGACTTCTGTTTGTGAGTAATAAAAGCACTGATGCAAAATTGTAAACTTTATTCTTTCCAGGTTGAGCAGACACCTTTGTTATTTCTTTTCATTTCAGTGAAACACCATGACCAGACATGTTTCCCAGACTGCAGTTGGCTAACCTTATAACTTGTAATTTTGCTTAGATTGGTCTAATGTCACAGGTTTCAACTGTGTAGGTAATTAATTTTATTCAGCAATGCTCAGAACAGTACAAAAACTCTGCAAAAGCCAGTTACAACAGCCTAGATTGTAATTGACTGAAATAATATTTTCAGAAGTGTTCACTAACATAACCATTTTTCAGCAGTATATTTTTTCATTCAGTTCATGTCAAGTGTACTGATGTACATCAGGTCTGTATTGACTTGCACCTCTGTAGATCTGTATTATCATGAACAGCTTTCAATATATAATGAAGAAATTGTCAGATTAAGATTTCATGATGGTATTGATGAATTTAAAGAAAAATTGCTGATTTGACATGATTGATGTTTCTTCAGTTCATGCAAACAGCTATACATCAGAAGCTTTGTCTAGAAGAGGTTATAGTATTGCTGATGCTTCATTCATGGTCATTGCGGAAATGCATGGAAAATGTATTCAAACATATCATTCTGATTGGGTGTTTCATGTATGTGTGTGTGTGTGTGTGTGTGTGTGTGTGTAGCAACCTAAGGGTGTGTGTGTCTTTGTCAAGTTTGTGTGTATATCTGTGTGTGTATCAGTTCATATGTATAAGTGAGAGTGAGCCCAAGGGCATGCATGTGCATGTTTTTAAAAACTCTTCCTCTGAAAACAACAATTTGAAAACAATGTACTGATGATCATGCCAACCTTCACATCATACAATTTTTTTTTTTTTTTTTTTTTGTCTTGTGAGATCTAGATCCACTCCATTGTATTTATGGCAAATTTTGACACGATTTGCATGCTGCTTACTGGTCCAATAACCTGTCCAGGTCATAGGGGCACTGCATGGTGGATCTCCAAACTTGAAGCTTCCACTTGCCCCGGACATAGGCAAGTGCCAGGGTTTGGGTGAAGGTTTTCTGGTCCACTCAAGGATGCTATCTGTTCACCTCTTTCTCTGATGTCCCCTTCTCTTTCCTTAAACTGTTCCTTGAAGGATAATCTTGGAGAGGCCACAAGATCTTGTATAATGTTACCTGGCCGTACCATTTTAGTTTCCTCTTCTTTACAGAAGACAGTGAGTCTTTGTAGTGGTTCATAATTATGTTGTCTCACTCTTCTGTGCACCTCCTCATTCATGATGCTGCCAAGTGTATGAAATGTCAAGAAGTCGTCTTAAGCACCTCATTTCTGCAGCTTGGATCTTCCAATGGTGTTCTGCAGTCAGAGTTCATGACCCGCATGCATGCATGAGAACTGACAAAGATGAGAGCATGCAACAGTTCAGTTTGGTTTGGAGGGTGACCTTTTTATCTCTCCAGCTGGTTTGACATGAATTAATTAAATGAGTAAAACAATGTTTTCTTTTTCTAATTCTAAGAGACACATTGCAAACATTTTAAAACTCTTCACTGATTTGGCCACCACCAAGAAATCCTACGCAGGTCAATAAACATAAGACAGGTGCATTGGCAGAACTGTTGGAGCACTTGATTCTTGCCCGAGTCCTGAGTTTGATCCCCGTTTTTGGCACACCTTGTGGGTTAAAGGTGGATAATTTTCTGATCTCACAGGTCAACATATAAGCACACCTGTTTGTGCTTGAACCCTCTTCTTGTGCATACGCATGCAGACATCAAATATGCATGTTAAAGATCCTGCAATCCATATCAGCATTACATGGGTTATGGAAACAAAATATACTCGGCATGCACACCCCTGAAAATGGGAGTATGGCTGTCTATATTGTACGTGAAAAAAATTGTCATACACATGAAAAGTAACTTGTGCATACTAGTAAACATGGAGATTGAACCTTCGAATGCAGAAGAAGAATAAAAGTAAAACATGATAATGTAACAGGAACAGACAAAGTGAACAGAAGTGGACTTAAAGGTAAACCAAATGAGACACTGATACACACACACATACATATGATAATTATATGCAAATACTATCTAAATATATTTATACATATCACAGATTAACATAAGCTTACAGCTGGGCCAACAGCAAAGTGAGAGCTGTATGATCAATGGTTTCTCCACTGTAGTGGGACGTCATTTACAGCTTAGTCTTTTGTGAAGGACAATGACTGAACTCAGGAGGTAAGTTTGCACTGGTTTAGTGCTGCAGCCTTAGGGGCTAGCTGGCCTCAGGAAAACATCCCAACGTCAACTGTTCTGAAACCCCCATGGCTGAGAGAGTGGGCAAGTAACTTGGGCAAGGCACTCTCCACTATAATCAGATTCCAGCTCAGGTAGTCAAGACAGCAGATGCCTCCTCTGCTGTTCTGATGGTCATACACACGACTGACTATCATACATATTTATACATACACCACACACACACACACACACACACACACACATATATATATATTTACAAAAAAAGAAAAAAAAGTTATGTGTGTGTGTATGTGAATGGACACATAATGCAAACACACACGCACATGCTGTAATAATTCTTTAATCTTTTGATGCTTGGGTAACTGAATACTTGCAAGAGAAACTTGGTTTTAATCACTTATATCAAAATAAATTGTGTTTAAACAGAAGAACATAAGTTGCTGAGTCAAATAATTTGACGCACACACACACGCCACAACATCACTGCCAAAACGCTAAAGTCGCATCAGAAAACCAAGTGCTCAAAACTCAATCAGAAAGAAAGACAACTCCTCTCCCCTCCCCGGGGCAAAGTGACACACAATTCAGGCAGTCATGTCGCTGACCACTGTGTAGATGCCGGTGGCAGAGAAAGCCAGCCCCAGCACGACAATGGCCACGTCCTTGACTCTGACGGCCAGGGGAAGGTGTGGCCAACACAGCCTGAGGTGGATCGCACAGGGCAGGATGAAGGCCACTGTCGTGCTGCCCAACGCCCCTGGGATTCACATCAACATGGTGATGGTGAGGATGGTGATCGTGATAATGGTAATGATGGTGGTGATAGTGATGGTGACGGTGATAATCACAATGATGGTAATGATGGTGGTGGTGGTGGTTATGGTGATGGCGGTAGTGATGAGGATGATGGTGATGGTGATAATGATGGTGGTGGTGGTGGTAATGGTGATGACGATGATGATGTAATGATGATGGTGATGATGATGAATGTGATGATGGAGATAACGATTATGATGGTGTTGGAGATATTGACGGTGGTGGTGATGGTGGTGGTGGTGGTGAAGATGACGATGATGATAAATTTGATAATGGTGATGATGGTGATGACGATGATGATGGTGGTGGTATTCCCAATTGCCCCTCCCCCATCCCCCCCCCCCCCACACACACACACACGCACGCACGCACGCACACACACAATACATACGCGCGCGCACACACACACACACACACACACACACACACACACACACACACACACACCGAGCATCTGATACCAACCGATGAAGGCAGAAACGAAAGCAAAGCTGTCTCTAAGCAAGACTGCCAGAAGCACTATCACCAGTACCAGAGATACACGAATCACGTTGCGTTTCCAGCATGGCACCTGCAAATGAAACAACTATCGTGTTGTGTTCGGCTCGCATCATCCAATTGTTTTTCTGTCCAGCTGTGTCTATGAGTTCGGGTGGTTTCTCCAACGGTGTGTGCATGAAATGAAAGAACAATAAGGCTAGCAGAGTATAGGGTTCAGCTGAATCAGTGGCAGAAGCAGTATTGACTTGAAGTAGTGTACCTTGTAAACGGAGAGAGTCATCACTCTTTATTAATGTGTGCATGAATTATGGTGGTTCTCTAACGATGTGTGCATGAATCATGGTGGTTCTCTAACGATGTGTGCATGGGCTGTGGTGGTTTCTCTAACGATGTGTGTGTTGTAGTATTTTCTCTAACGATGTGTGCATAAATTATGGTGGTTCTCTAACGATGTGTGCATGGGTTGTGGTGGCTTCTCTAACGATGTATGTGTTGTAGTATTTTCTCTAACGATGTGTGCATAAATTATGGTGGTTCTCTAACGATGTGTGCATGGGTTGTGGTGGTTTCTCTAACGATGTATGTGTTGTAGTATTTTCTCTAACGATGTGTGCATAAATTATGGTGGTTCTCTAACGATGTGTGCATGGGTTGTGGTGGCTTCTCTAACGATGTATGTGTTGTAGTATTTTCTCTAACAATGTGTGCATGGGCTGTGGTGGTTTCTCTAACAATGTGTGCATGGGTACTGGTGGTTTCTCTAACGATGTGTGCGTGGGCTGTGGTGGTTTCTCTAACGATGTGTGCATGGGTACTGGTGGTTTCTCTAACGATGTGTGCATGGGTTGTGGTGGTTTCTCTAACGATGTGTGCATGGGCTGTGGTGGTTTCTCTAACGATGTGTGCATGGGTACTGGTGGTTTCTCTAACGATGTGTGCATGGGTTGTGGTGGTTTCTCTAACGATGTGTGCATGGGCTGTGGTGGTTTCTCTAACGATGTGTGCATGGGTACTGGTGGTTTCTCTAACGATGTGTGCATGGGCTGTGGTGGTTTCTCTAACGATGTGTGCATGGGTTGTAGTGGTTTCTCCGTCTAACGATGTGTGCATGGGCTGTGGTGGTTTCTCTAACGATGTGTGCATGGGTTGTGGTGGTTTCTCTAACGATGTGTGCATGGGCTGTGGTGATTTCTCTAACGATGTGTGCATGGGCTGTGGTGATTTCTCTAACGATGTGTGCATGGGTTGTGGTGGTTTCTCTAGCGATGTGTGCATGGGTACTGGTGGTTTCTCTAACGATGTGTGCATGGGTTGTGGTGGTTTCTCTAACGATGTGTTCATGGGCTGTGGTGGTTTCTCTAACGATGTGTGCATGGGCTGTGGTGATTTCTCTAACGATGTGTGCATGGGTACTGGTGGTTTCTCCAACGATGTGTACATGGGTTGTGGTGGTTTCTCTAACGATGTGTGCATGGGCGGTGGTGGTTTCTCTAAAGATGTGTGCATGGGTTGTGGTGGTTTCTCTAACGATGTGTGCATGGGCTGTGGTGGTTTCTCTAACGATGTGTGCATGGGTTGTGGTGATTTCTCTAACGATGTGTGCATGGGCTGTGGTGATTTCTCTAACGATGTGTGCATGGGTTGTGGTGGTTTCTCTAACGATGTGTGCATGGGTTGTGGTGGTTTCTCTAACGATGTTGTGCATGGGCTGTGGTGATTTCTCTAACGATGTGTGCATGGGCGGTGGTGGTTTCTCTAACGATGTGTGCATGGGTTGTGGTGGTTTCTCTAACGATGTGTGCATGGGCTGTGGTGGTTTCTTTAACGATGTGTGCATGGGTTGTGGTGGTTTCTCTAACGATGTGTGCATGGGCTGTGGTGATTTCTCTAACGATGTGTGCATGGGTTGTGGTGATTTCTCTAACGATGTGTGCATGGGTTGTGGTGGTTTCTCTAACGATGTGTGCATGGGCTGTGGTGATTTATCTAACGATGTGTGCATGGGTTGTGGTGGTTTCTTTAACGATGTGTGCATGGGTTGTGGTGGTTTCTCTAACGATGTGTGCATGGGCTGTGGTGATTTCTCTAACGATGTGTGCATGGGCTGTGGTGATTTCTCTAACGATGTGTGCATGGGCTATGGTGGTTTCTCCAGCGATTATTTACTGTATATTTCACTATACTCATTTATATAATTGGGTCTCTGGAAAACATTTGCAGTGACCCAGGCTTTGACACACAACCGAAAGAGCTGGAGGAATATGGTGAACACTTAGTGCTGTGGCACCCCGACTGATGTCTGTCTACAAAGTTAAAGGAGAAGGGAGATAGACAGACAGACGGACAGACAGACAGACAGAGAGAGTCTGTGCTATTACATATACATAAATGGCAAATGGAGTTGAACGGACTTTTTCACAATCTGTTTACCCTAACCCAAAAGTAGACTCAGGTTTTATAAGTTTGGTAATGTAACATACCATACCTGAATCAGATGTGACTTGTTCTCAGTGGGGACCGTTGTGTGGTTTGGGTCTGATTCCAGTAATGCTTCATCCTCTGCAGAATCCTTTCGGAAACAGCATCGTCCTTCATAACATATTCCAAGTTGCAATGTAAAGTGACCTAGTATGATTTTTATGAATTCGTGTGTATCACCCTCTCCCCCCTCTACCCCCAACCCCCCGGCACATGCCCGTGCAAGCACACATACACTGATGTGTCCCGTATAACGGTACACCCATATATGATCATACACGCATGCATATTCATGCGATGATGAATATCTAGATTCTATTGAACTGGTTCTTTTATATATTGTTGACCCATATTTAGTATAGACGGTCAAATTCAAAAAGGAAGAAAAACAAAAACACTATCGTTTTTTTCAGCAGCATTCATTCTTTCTTGTCCTTTTAAACATTTTTTCTATCCCCTTTCATTTCTTTTAAGTATTAAAACAAACAAACAAACAAACAAAACCACTACAGTTTCTTCTCTGCCCACAACACCGTGCACTGTAATACAAATCAACAGAACATAACTATACCATACATTACAATACATACAATACTTTGCACCAGTGAATTTATATCCACAAAAGTCACTGACATAAATACAGCAAAATTAGCACAACACACAACAGCGCAACACGGCACAACCCACTGCAGCATAATGCAGGAGCACAACACAGCACAACAACACAGCACGGCACAGAACTTTACTACAGCGCAACAGATCAACACATACATGGGGACAAAACACAGCACAGCATGACGACACAACCCAGCACAACACGACAGTACAACACAGCACAGCATGACAGCACGACACAAGCAACACAACATACAGCACAGCGTGAAATGACGTCACGGCACAACATACACACCACACCACAGCACAACGAGACGTAATATGACAGCACAGCATAGCGACACACCACAGTCCACCACCACCATAACCACCACGTCCTAACCACAGTCCCCCTTTGACACGCCCCCCCCCCCCACCCACACACACACACACACACACACACACACACACACACACACACACACACACCTTCTCCCTGAAGGGCGGCCCCTGTCAGCTCAAGCACAAGGAACGTCTTGAGGGAAAAGGTGAAGAAGACATCCACCACCACCACACCCCATTCAGTCTCCCCACCTCCACACCCTCCACCTCCGCCCCCTTTATTAACCTCCACCTTCACCCCTCCTGCACCCCCACACCCCCTACCCTCAGCCTTCTCCCTGAAGGACGGGGGAAGTATCTTGAGAGTGGGGGGGGGGGGGGTGAAGAGGACCCCCACCTCCAACATACCCCCACCTCCACGCCCTCCACCTCCACCCCCACCCTCTGTCTTCTCCCTGAAGGACGGGGGAAGTATCTTGATAGTGGGGGGTGAAGAGGACCCCCACCTCCAACATACCCCCACCTCCACGCCCTCCACCTCCACCCTCTGTCCTCCCTGAAGGACGGGGGAAGTATCTTGATAGTGGGGGGTGAAGAGGACCCCCACCTCCAACATACCCCCACCTCCACGCCCTCCACCTCCACCCCAACCCTCTGTCTTCTCCCTGAAGGACGGGGGAAGTATCTTGATAGTGGGGGGTGAAGAGGACCCCCACCTCCAACATACCCCCACCTCCACGCCCTCCACCTCCACCCCCACCCTCTGTCTTCTCCCTGAAGCACGGGGAAGCATCTTGAGGGGGCCGGGGAGCGTGGGGGAGGAAGGAGTGGGTGTGTGTGTGTGTGTGGGGGGGGGGGATAGAGAGGACACCCACCACCACCACACCCTAACCACCACCAAAGTACCCCCACTTCTACACACTCCACCTCCACCTTCACCCCCAACCCTGTCTCATCCCTGAAGCACGGGGAATCATCATGAAGGCGGCGGGGATGGTGTGTGTGTGTGTGTGGGGGTGGGGGGGGGGGGGTAGAGAGGACACCCACCACCACACCCTAACCACAGTACCCCCACCTCCACACACTCCACCTCCACCTTCATCCCCACATGCCCCCCTCCCCTTCTGTCTTCTCCGTCCCTGAAGCACGGGAAGCATCTTGAGGGGGAAGGTAGAGAGTACACCCACCACCACCACCGAATACCCCAGCAACAGCCCCCCCCCCCCCCCAGCCCCCTACCCTCTTGCCCCCACGCTCCCCAACCCCACCCCCTCTACCTTCTCCCTGAAGGGCGGCCTCTGTCAGCTGAAGTACGGGGGACATCATGAGGGGGAAGGTGAAGAGGGCGCCCATGATCAGACACAGGTTGACCATCACCGCCAGCCACGACCCCATGTCCAGGTTCAAGGTCACCACCTGCGCGATGCCGCTGCCGAAGGTGAGGTATCCGAGGACGCACGTGCAGATGTGTGACAACACCAAGACGGTGACGCTGCCGGACAGGTAGGGCGTGAAGTTGTGTCGGTTGCCCTCCATGCTCCCTTCCACTAGCAGTATCTGGTTGATAAGAATAACGATAATGATAATGATGATATTGATGATGACAATAACAATACTGATAATAATGATAATGATGATGATAATGTGACTTGGAATAGAGCGACGGGCGCCATAGCAGAATGGTTAAAGCGTTGAACTTTCGATCTGAGGGTCCTGGGTTCGAATCACGGTGACGGCGCCTGGTGGGTAAAGGGTGGAGATTTTTACGATCCCCCAGGTCAACATATGTGCTGACGTGCTAGTGCCTGAACCCCCTTCGTGTGTATATGCAAGCAGAAGATCAAATACGCACGTTAAAGATACTGTAATCCATGTCAGCGTTCGGTGGGTTATGGAAACAAGAACATACCCAGCATGCACACCCCCGAAAACGGAGTATGGCTGTCTACATGGCGGGGTAAAAACGGTCATACACGTAAAAGCCCACTCGTATGTATACGAGTGAACGCAGAAGAAGAAGAGAAGAAGGAATATAGCTTACACCGTAGCTCTAAGCGCATTTATACCAATACATGTGGTATGAAAAATACGTAAGAATGTAACTAACTATCTAACTAAATATAAACATCTATATATAGTAGGCCTCCTTCGGTCATGGCTGACCATGGATAGAGTATATCCGACCTAATGTCTAATTTGGCTGTCTGCTTGGACCAAGCAGCGTCGCCTGTGACTGTAGAGACCGATGCGAGAGATACAGTCACTGTCGCAGCGATCACATGTGTCAGCTGATGCTGGTCTGTTGGCTGCCGTCCCTTTTCTGCGAGCTCGCTTTTCTGCTGCAGCAGCTGACAGTTTGTCCTCACCAATCCGTAGCTGATTCTTGAGAGTGCTTCTCCATCTGTTGCGGTCATCTGCAAGGCCCTCCCAGGACTCAGTGTTGATCTCAAGTGCCTTCATGTCACGTTTGCAAACGTCTTTGTATCTCAGCTTTGGGCGGCCGATGCTTCTCTGCCCCGTGGCGAGCTCTCCATAAAGGATGTCTTTTGGGATGCGATCATCTTCCATGCGGCGAACGTGGCCCAGCCAGCGCAGCCGACGCTGTCTCAGCATGGTATACATGGTCGGGAGGCCAGCGCGAGTCAAGACTTCGGTGTTTGTCACCTTGTCTTGCCAGGAGATGCCGAGTATGCGCCGTAGACTTCTCAGATGGAAGATATTGAGCTTTTTCTCCTGATGAGCATGTGTGGTCCACGCCTCATTGCCATACAACAAGGTGCTGAGGACGCAGGCGTTGTATACAGCCATCCTTATCTTCGTGGTCAGCTTGGGATTTGTCCACACTCTTTTCGTGAGGCGGGCTAGCGTTGTGGCTGCCTTCCCGATCCTCTTGTCGATCTCGGTGTCAAGGGAGAGGTTGTCGGTGATGGTGGACCCAAGGTAAGTGAATTGATGGATGGCTTCAAGCTCGTAGTCATCAATGGTGATGGCTGGTGGAGATGGCGTGTCTTGGCCTAGGACATTTGTCTTCTTGAGACTGATGGTCAGACCGAAATCTTTGCAGGCCTGGGAGAAGCGGTCTATTAGTGACTGCAAGTCCCGCTGGGTGTGGGTCACAACTGCGGCATCGTCAGCAAAGAGCATGTCTCTGATGAGGGCTTCGCGGACTTTTGTCCTTGCTCTGAGGCGGGCGAGATTGAAGAGCCTGCCATCTGATCTGGTCCGCAGGTAGACCCCTTCTTGCTCTGTGCTGAACGCATGTCTCAGGAGAAGAGCAAAGAAGATTCCAAATAGGGTTGGGGCGAGGACACAGCCTTGTTTGACCCCGCTGCGCACGTCGAAGGGCTTGGAGAGGTTACCATTAAACTGCACTGTCCCTTTCATGTTGGAGTGGAAGGACTCAATCAAGCTGTGCAGTTTGAGGGGGCAGCCAATCTTTCGAAGAGCCCTGAAAAGGCCGTCTCTGCTGACTAGGTCAAAGGCCTTGGTGAGGTCAATGAATGCGACATACAGGGGCATCCTCTGCTCTCTGCACTTCTCCTGGATTTGGCGAAGGGAGAAGATCATGTCTACCGTGGATCTCTCTGCTCGAAAACCGCACTGTGATTCCGGGTAAACGCGTTCGGCCAGTTTCTGCAGGCGAATTAGGAGGACCCGAGCGTAGACTTTGCCTACAATGCTGAGAAGTGAGATGCCTCTGTAGTTGTTGCAGTCGCTCCTTTCACACTTGTTTTTGTATAGGGTGATAATCTTGGCATCCCTCATGTCCTGCGGTACAGCTCCCTCATTCCAGCACTGACAGAGGACTGTGTGCAGAGGATGCAGAAGAGTAGTCTTGCAGTGTTTAATGAAGTCTGGGGGAATTCTGTCACTGTCAGGTGCCTTGCCTGATGTCAGGCTGTTAATGGCCTCGCTGAGTTCGTCCTCAGTTGGCTCTGCGTCAAGTTCTTCCATGACCGGCATGTACTTGATGGCATCGAGGGCTGAGTTGGACACCATGTTTTCTGTGGAGTAGAGGTCGGAGTAGTGTTCTGCCCATCCCTCTCCATCTGCTGGCTAGGATCGTTGATTACTTCCCCAGTGGAGGATTTGAGGGGGGCAGTCTTGCTCTGTGTTGGTCCCAGTGCCTTCTTGATACCATCATACATCCCTCGGATGTTGCCTCTTTCAGCAGCATTCTGTATCTCTTCGCTGAGCTCTGTCCAGTACTTATTTGCACATCGCCTGGCGTTAAACTGAACCTTACTCCTGGCGGCCCTGAGGATTTGCAGGTTCTTCTCACTGGGTGACCGTTTGTACTCAGTGAGTGCAGCGCACTTGGCCTCAATACTGGGAGTCATCTCTGATGATTTGGCCTCAAACCAGTCGTGGGACTTCGCGGTTTTCTTCCCAAAGGTGGCCATAGCAATGCGATGCATGGTGTCTCGTAGCGTTTCCCATCTTTCTGTGGCAGAGTCTCTGGGCTGCAATGCATCGAATTCTCTCTCTAAGGCCTCTGCGAACTGTTCTACAAGGTCTAGCTGAGACATCTTGCTGACGTCAATGCGAGAGTTCCCTTGTTTCTTTGAGCAGTGGAACTTCTTTGGTTGCAGTCTAATCTTGCAGCATACCAGAGAGTGGTCCGTGTCGCAGTCTGCACTGTGGTAAGAGCGAGTGTGGAGAAGGTTTTTGATGGCAGCTCGTCTTACTAGGATCAGATCCAGTTGGTGCCAATGTTCTGAGCGCGGGTGCCTCCAGGAGACTTTGTGTTGGGGCTTCGTCTTGAAGAAGGAGTTGGCGAGGTTCATGGTAGGTACAAAACTCAAGTAGTCGCTGTCCATTCTCATTCATTTTCCCCATTCCAAAGGAACCGAGACAGGAGGGCGACGAATCGTTGTCTGCACCCACTCTGGCATTGAAGTCGCCCAGGAGAACAAGTTGTTCTGTCCTGGTGATGTTCCTTATGGTTGATGCGAGATTTTCGTAGAACTCATCCTTGGCGTCTGGAGACGCGGGCAGTGTTGGAGCATATGCGCTGACGAGAGTGACATAGCCTTTGGAGGTGTTGAGGCGGAGAGTCAATAGTCGTTCTGAACCGCCGCTGCCTGGTTCGATCATGTTCAGCAGGCTGTCCCTGACTGCAAAGCCTACTCCGTACTCTCTTGGGGCATCAGAGCTCTTTCCTTGCCAGAAGAAGGTGTAGTCCCTCTCCTTTAGTGTTCCTGAGTCAGCCAGCCGTGTTTCCTGCAGAGTGGCAATGTCCACATTTAGTCTCTTCAGTTCGCTGTTTATGACGGCCGTCTTTCTGGCGTCGCTGATGTCTTGCAGATCTTGGGAGAGCCCAGGCATCATTGTCCGGACATTCCAACAGGCCAGTTTCATTGTTGAACCGTTTCTTGAAGTTTTCTTTTTGCCTGGTGCGGAAATTAACGACCTGCTTGTCGGATATTCTCCTAATCTTCATACACCCATAGAAGAAGGCAGGCCGTGGCGGGACAGCACCTAACTGGCTGGGGGCTGCCCAGCTTGGGCGGGCGGTAGCTGTCCAGTGGGACGCGAGGGTCCCTCCCACCGTCAGAAGCAACCCCTGGCGTCGGCTCTACGCCAACTGAGCGCTAACTTATAACCGGTAACTGTTGCTTCACGTGTTGTTCCGACGCTAGTGCTAGTAGCGAAACTGGAGTGTCCTCTCCAGGTTTTAGGTGCAAGGTGCAAGGTGTTTGTGAATGGATGGACAGATGTAAGCCTGGGCAATGTAATATGGAAGACAGGCTGTTGCACATGCAGCTTGTCCCCCCTCTTCACCTCGCTGACAGATCCAAAGAAACAGCAAGGCTGTTACGTTTTGGTGCCAACGCGGCCGCAGGGGCTGCCGGAAAGTGACAAAGTTTGCCATCCAACCACCTTAGGGGCCCCACACCGGATTTTCTATCAGGGTTTACTCCCTTAGCTAGGTGGCCGCAGGTAGCTCTCCAGAGCTGGCGCCCTTTGATGTCATTTAATTCCACCAGGGTGTCTAGCCACCCTCCTCACCATCCTCCTGAGAGGACTGGTGGGGGGTGCTGATTTAGTTGCCAGCAATTCGACCCTGTGACAGGTAGTACTGGGATCCAGGTTACCAGTAGCAGATATATCTATCTGACCTGACATATATATATATATATATATATATATATATATATATATCTACATCTACCCATCTATCTATCTATAGGAGAGCCGTTTGCCATGTGTGTGCGTGCCTGAGTGCGTTTTGCAGGGATGCGTTTTTTGGAGGGCGTATGGGTGGGTGGGTGGTCTCCAATGTTCAGGTGCGTGCGTGTATTCTGGAACATGCTACCAAAAATCAAAACGAGGACAAACCCCCATGAACTTCTGCACTGAGTACGTATACCACTAGATATTACATGTCCGTGACTGCCTGCACACAGTCACAAACCGAAAAAAATGTACCGAACTTTATTAAGGTGGGTGTACGCTCTGTCTGTTTTTCTGTCTGTCTGCCTCTCCACTGGCTGAAGAAGTGTGATACTTCACTTTTCTCTATGGTTCATCTACCCACCACCCTTACAACGTTTATCAAATTTATATCTTAAATCTTCACAGCAGTGACTGCCACAAACACTAAACTACATTCATGACTTACAGTTCCGGCTCCTTCAAAGGCCGCGGCTGCAGTGCCGAAGAGAAAGGGCAGTCCTTCTGCACGTGCCCACACCCAGCTGTCAGACATGCGGAACTCTGCAAAACAGACAGAGGGTCTTCTGTGAGACTAACAGTAGTAGCTGTAGGGAAGTTTCAGTTTCAGTTTCAGTTTCAGTTTCAAGAAGGGGTCAAAGCATGCACACTGATCTATGTATATGACAGTACATCTGCTTTGGAAAAAAAAATGATAAGAAAAGAAAAGAAAAAAAGAAGAAAAAAGGGCAGATGCCAAACAAGGCCAAGGCGCTGGTCAGGCCTTGAGAGCCAACCCTAGGTTGCTCTTAGCACCCTGACACTCTTAGCACCCTGGCTCTCTTAGCACCCTAACTCCCTTAGCACCTAACTCTATTAGCACCCTGACTCTCTTAGCACCCTGACTCTCTTAGTACCCTGGCTCTCTTAGCACCCTAACTCTCTTAGCACCCTAACTCTATTAGCACCCTAACTCTATTAGTACCCTGACTCTCTTAGCACCCAGACTCTCTTAGCACCCTAACTCTCTTAGTACCCTGGCTCCCTTAGCACCCTGACTCTCTTAGCACCCTAACTCTCTTAGCACCTAACTCTATTAGTACCCTGACTCTCTTAGAACCCTGACTCTCTTAGTACCCTAACTCTCTCAGCACCCTAACTCTCTTAGCACCCTAACTCTCTTAGCACCCTGACTCTCTTAGTACCCTGACTCTCTTAGTACCCTGACTCTCTTAGCACCCTAACTCTATTAGTACCCTGACTCTCTTAGCACCCTAACTCTCTTAGCACCTAACTCTCTTAGTACCCTAACTCTCTCTTAGCACCCTAACTCTCTTAGCACCGTAAGAGAACATAGCACATTAACTCTCTTAGCACCCTGACTCTCTTAGCACCCTGAAATATTAACACAAAATGAAATAAGATAACCCCAAAAAAATGAACAAATAAGTAAATACATAAAAGAATATATGATAAGATGCAAGACACGTAGAAAGCTGACAATTCAAATGAAATAAAAGCTGCACGAAAAACAAAACAAAAAGAAGCAAACTGACAAATGGTCTGAAAAACAACCAGCTGCTCAGACACAACACCGTGCAACGCATTCAGGTTCTTCTTCTGCGTCCATGAAATACAATACCCCTGTTCATCGAAAGCACAAACTGGCTTTGATGTGTTTGGCAATTTTAACCCGCCTTTTTAGCAGTCAGATTGTTTCGTGGAATGTGCAAACTGGATATGTTAATGTTTCCATCACCCACCAAATGCTGACATGAATAATGACATCTTTGACATAAGCCTACAGATTCGATCTTCTGCACATGAATCCGTATGGATGGTATAAGGTACTAACAGGATAGCACTTAATTATGTTCCACCTTTGATCCCCATGAACTGGTACCGGGATTGAACACAGGATCCTCAAATTGAAAGTCCAACGTTCCAATCACTTGGCTGTTGAACATTTCATTTTAGTCCAATAATATCAAGAAATATAAGAATGCAAATATGATATACAGCTATTATTTTTTGTTTTTATCTCTTATACCAAGTGGACATAATTATCATTTAATTAGATCTTAACGCCTTGGATCCATAAGTGTCACACACACACACACACACACACACACACACACACACACACACACACACACACACACACACACACACACACAGAGAGAAGAGAGAGAGAGAGAGAACACCATTGTTTCTTTTCCGGGAACGTCTCTGTCTTCAGTCCATGGGAGTTGAAACATCAAAACTGCAGTTTTCAAGATGATAGTTCTTTTCAGATCTGATGTTGCTGCTGTGTCTAACTTGAGAAGAATCGTGCTCTCAGCTAATGCTCTGAGCTCGAAAACTGGTGCTTTGCACCCATATGTGACTGCCTTATTATTTTCTCCTCTGCTAACATGTTGCTATAAGTGCATATTTATCTCGTCCATGCTGGAACTCAGTGGCACTGTATGATCTTGCTGTTCATCTCAGACAGCCAACCACAGCCCCGTTCTGGAACAGTCCTGGCAGCAACAGTCCGTAGGGTTCTGTCAATGTTGGTCTGATGGTAGGAGTTCCGTCACTGTCAGGTCACCAGGAGACCACACACCAGAGGAGACACTCAGTGCACAGCCGCTGATTCATATTTCAATGGTGTTCAGCAGTGCCTGTTCTGATTCAGTATGCACATGACGACACATGCTAAGCCCCATGTAAGGTCCACTGACGTCAATGATAACTTTATCACGGAGCCAGACTGAAGAGACCAGAACAGGCAGTAATGGACACCACCAAAGCGACTCATCAGCAGTACAGTCTCATCTAGCGCACAGCCTGGTGGTGACTATGTCCCTGTGGACTGCTGGCACTAATACTGTTGCATATATGTCTGGGTGTCTGGGTGTCCGTGTGGCTGGTTGATTTCGGAAGAGCGGCTTGGGGTAATGCTACTGAAACAACACAGATGGTGGGGCAGCAAAAGTACACAAAAACTAATATAAAACAAACAATCAATCAAACAAACAAAAAGAACAAAA